>NC_056732.1:1803749354-1803856237 GCF_019279795.1 Protopterus annectens
AAGGAATAAATATGTTATTGTTCTATTAATCATATTTTCATTACTCTTCTCTCCCTGCCTTCTTCCACCCTTCACCCACTACATAATCTAAATAGAATGTCATTGTTTAAACAAAAAAAAAGAAGAAAAGGAGAAGAAAAAAGAAAAAGATAAAGAAAAAAAATGTATCAAATTACTGACCTTACTTCTCCTTTTCAGAAAGAGAAACAAGTTGAATCACAACTTGCCATTAAATCTCCAGATATTTTGACTAGTTATGAAACAAAACATTTCTTTGCACACAGAGAATAACTTTGATTAAATCTTTTTCAAAATATTTGTTGCTTCTTGGAAATGCAGGAACTATATTTAAAAAGATTAATAATGTAATAAAATGATGAGAGAAAAAAAAAACCTAGAAAAAATCATTTGTTTTTTAGTCTCTTCTTCTTCTCTGAATTCTTCCACGAAGTTTCAGTTGCCAGTCTCGTTAATGAAGGACTAGCCCATTCCATTTCTTCTATTTTATCCAAAATCTTATTTTTTTTGATAAACAGTAAAGCAGAGTCTAAGTCATGGAAGATTTTAGGACCATCAGGAAGGAAGATTTTAAGCTTGGCAGAAAACTGAAGGTATGTTGTAAACTGTGCTTTTTTAAGCTCCCTTATTAGTGGCAGAAAAACTTTTCTTTTAGCTATTACCATGGAAGAATAGTCATTGTCAAAATGCACAGTTGTCTCATTAATCTTAACAGGAGCTTTAGCCCAAGCAGATTTAAGAACCATCTCTTTATCAAAAGATGATAGAAATCTAACTATAACTGATCTAGGATAGTTTTTGTTAGAGTTAGTATTAGCTATAGATCTATGTGCTCTTTCGATACCAAAAGAGAATGCTTCTGGTAAGTCTAAAGTTTTAGGGAGCCATGTTGTTAAAAAAGAAGTAATATTGTTACCTTCAATATTTTCTGGCAGTCCAAAAATCCTAATGTTATTGCGCCTAGATCTATTTTCCAGGTCATCCAGCTTTGTTTGTAAATGTGTATTTTGTTTCAGCAGAAACTCAATGTTGATTTCCTCTTCTTGTATTCTATTTTCCATGTCATTCACAGCTTCTTCTATGCCTGTCATCTGGATCCTCTGTTGTTGCAGGTCTATATGTAACAAGTCTATTTGTTTTGTAGTTTTTCTATGAAGGTGTCTATTTTAGTATCCATTTTATCCATCTTAGCAGTAAGTTGCTGGATTATAATTATCAGAGACTGAAGTTCTTTCTTGATGCTGGAGTCTTGAGAATTTGTCTTACTGGAACTCATTTCAGACTGATAAACTGACAGGAAAATTTCCAAAGTGATTTCTGACAGGAATATTGTTAAGATTACCTTTCTTTTTTAGATATAGTTCAAGAACTATATAAAACAAACATATTTAGAAAGAAAATTACTTCAAAAATTATTTTTTTAAGTAATTAATTCCTGTCAGTGTAATGAAATTGGTGGAGCTGAAGAAATCTGCTGCTATCCTGTGTTCATCCTTGGCCACGCCCCTATAAAATACTAATTTCTTAATGGTGGTCTAACTCAGGTTCTTGTGATGATTTGGATCCCTTTATTGTCAGGATCAAATGGAAAACCTCTTCCATTTGCTTTTGTACATTTTCCTGGTAGAAGGTTTATGAGACTCTGCTAGAACGTGTACTATTCTAGAAGGAAGGAATGAAAGGAGCTTTGATGATCTTTGGTACTGTAGAAGCCATGTGTTTAATTTGAGGGGCTTGATGTCTGGATAAGGTCTGCTGGAGAGGTGAGAGATCACACAAGGAAGAGGCCACGAAAGAGGAGTGCAAAGAGGATTACCTTTGCTTTGCACAATGCTGCTTTCTGTAGAAATGTGGTTACTGGAGGAACTGATGGATGGGCATAGAAAAGACCAGGCAGCCAAGAATGGACCAGATCATCTCTCAGGGACTGTCCCTGATGAGGGATGAGGATGAAATAGCTGCCACATTTGGTATTGCAAGGAGTGGCAAAGAGATCACAGCAGGGCTGGCCTCACTGACTGAAAATCTCTGACATTGCTAGTTTGAGGGACTACTCATGTAGTTTAAGGATACATCGACTCAGCCTGTCTGCTAATGTGCTTGTTCAGTCTGGTACGTGCGTTGCAGTCTGAAAACACTGGATAGAGACTAACTGCCGCCAAAGCCTCATGGCTTCCTGACACAAGGGTTATGAACTGGTTTCTTCCTGCTTGATAATGTACCAGATTACATAGGTGTTGTCTGTCTGGATAGAAGTTGTATCCAAGGAAACTAGTCCTGAAATCCCTACAATGTTAGAAGTATTGGTCTCATCTCCAGAACTTCAATTGTGTACCACAGTCACTTCACAACAAATACCTCAAGATTAACCTGCACTACACAGAAAGAGCTTTCAAAAGTTAAGGTGACAAATCTTAGGACTCAAGACGATAGACAAAGATTTTTTTTAAACAGTTAAATTAGGTCAAACAGGGAAAGAAAATAGAGCAAAGGAAGAAGTGTTGCCAATCAATGCAAAAATAGAAGCTTTGTAGCTAGTCTATGCAAATGAAGATAACAATTAGTTTTGCTGGTAAGACCTCCAGAGAATGCATAAAAGCATGGCAAACAAGATTTGAGGAGTTTGTGCACCGTGGTGCATCATGTGAGGGGATCTTAGGCTCTACAGAAAGCTGTGTAATATTGCCAGCCTCAAATCTGTTCACATCCGACTACCCAGCTGTTAAGAGGGACAGAGAAGATAGCATCAGATCACCCTGATTCCCTCAGTCACAGGTGGGCTGTTACTACCACCATGCCTGTTCTGAACATTCAGTGGTGCTGATGTGAGGCCAAAGGTCAAGGTTCTGAACTGGTAACAATCAGATTTTAGCTGGAAGTACAGAAATTTCAGGATGACTTGGCTATCTTGATGTGGAGGTAGGTATCCTGGCGATCTATTGAGCATATACCTTTGGACTTGGGAGGACAGACTACACTGCGACCATTCTAAAACAGGTCTTTGTTATAAGTGTTTAAGCCACGGATATCCACAATTGGCTTTAGGTCCTTGTTTTTCATGGGTAATAAAAATAATCTTAGATGCTGGGCCCTCTCTATTTGTCCCTACTTTTTGCAGGTAGGAGTGGCCAAATTTCATGAGGTTGTAAACAGGAAAACAGCATGATACAAACTCTGGATATCCAACATTCCTCTTTAATGGGCATCCATGCAAGTAAAGAAAGAGAGAGACAGAGAGCGAGAGAGAGAGAGAGAGGGAAATGGCCCCCAACTGCCTTCAGAAGAGGCAGTTGGAAACCCTTCAGGGATGCTGTTTTTGCTTGCCCAAAATGGAAAATTAAAATTCCTGGTTCTGCAGTCCTCCAAGTCAAGCAGAGTACCTCATTATCCCTTTTTAAGCACAACCTGGATAACTGGATGGGGAACAGAAAATACACCCCTGGGATTCCATCTGTATCACTGCTAAACAGGGGCATTGGGTTCTGACTTAGGTTCATAGATAGGTACTAGGCTATCGGCCCAAGGGTCTACATAAGCCTAACCAACAAGGTTCCCTGGCTTACACCACCCAAGAAAGTTATTTTCCTGTGCCACTGTCGAGCAGAGACACAGAAATGATCCCCGGGGTGTATTTCCTATTTCCCATCCACTCATCAAGATTTTTCTTGAAGAGTGCTAATGAAGAACTTTGCTTGACATAGATGGGTAGCCTGTTACAGAGTATGGGAAGTCTCTGGGACAGGAATCTATCCCTCCAGCATGTCCTGTTTATTGTGGTGACAAGGTTTAGGTCCCTAGAGCATGTAGCTCAAAGGGATTGGGATTTCTTTTGGTGTAGCATATCCAACAGCTCTGGGTTTGACATAGTTTTATATGTTAGGCAGAGATCACCTCGGAGTAGGCAATATGCTACGGAGTAAAGCTGGAGTTTTTTGAGGCGGTCAGTGTAGGGCATTTGTTTGAGGCCATTAATGAACCTATGAACCTACTTGTCAGAATATGGACTAAATTCTTAGCTAGGCTTGTAAGGGCCTCAGGGCCAATAGCCTAGTAACTTCCTATGATTCCATGATCCTATGATCCACGACCTCTGGGTCTGTGTTTTTGTGGCCACCTCTGCATGGCTTCCCCTATATGAGAAGGAGTTAAAGGACTGGTGCTGGATCTTTTTAAACCATAGAGATTTGTACCACTTTGGATTACTACAGAAGGACCCTTGAGGGGTGTCAAATTTAACTCCAGTGGCAGAGTCTTGTCTTCTGTTCACACCTCAATAATGTTTTCCCCATGGCTGGCCCAAAAAGGGATGAGCCATCACAGGAACATTTGTAAAGGATGCCTTGAAATAGCCATGAAATTGCACAGACAAAGCCAAGCTAGACAGCTCACGGTGATGCCTGCACCAGAATCCTTAGCTCTCATTGGCTACATTATGCATCAACTGCATGAATCAACACAGCTCCCACCATAGTTTATAATTGTTTACGTAACTCCACCATGAGTGAAGGTGCTACTCAGATTGAGTAAGGCTTGTCTACGAGATCCATCTGGATACAATTCATGTGCATAGCACAGTTCAATGCTCTTAAGGTAAAAGTGTCTGAGGTGTAGACACCCTTCTCCATCCAGTCCATTCTCCAGCTCCTTTCAGGTGGCTGCTGCTGCTACAATCAAGGAGTCCACCAGAGGATCCTTGGACCAATGCTGCCTATGCATAGGGAGACAAAACTCTTACCTGGTTTTCTGGAGATAATGCCTGTGGAATCAGGCTTCTGCCATGCCCTCCTGGTAGATAAATCAATGAGATGATCAGTAGGTGGAACCAATTAGGAAGTAGAGGGTGCAGAGCAATACACTTCAAATAACACTTCCTCTTCCCCTGAAGGAGGATGTATGACCCCTGGCACCGATACATCAGTTTTAGTATTTTGCCAAATGAGGTCTCTATGTGGGGTACACAGAGTTTAAGGTGACATAATCTGTACAGGGTTCTATGTGCCTCCTTTTGCACATCCTTTTTTTTTTTAACGTTGGGGGTAAGAATCCAACCTCAGAGAATCCTGAAAAAGGCTGCTTGAAGTTATCATTCCTGCTCTGCCCATAGGAAGGTTTACGAATGAGCTTTAACATGGACTATGGGGTATTTTGGTGTGGAGCTGGTACTGTTGGAGACTGCATCAAAGTCTTAACTGGAGAAACAACCATCCTCTCCATAACCTTGAAAGACAATCCAGAATCAGCCAGTAATATGGATACTCCCCTCAGCTGACATAAACATTACTGAGGAAGACACACATGACACTGACAATCTGGTCAGATCCAAGAAGAAGATCAGTACTGAATCATTAAAGTCCACGGTCTCCACCAACAGGAAGGGAATCATTCAAAATGGTACCAAAGATGAAAACAAAGAATCAGCACTGACCACTTGGCTTTGAGACTTAACCAATGTCAAAGGCCTCAGCATCAAGTGAATCAGACAAGTTGGTACAGAGTCTGAGGAATGGATACTGATCGGCTCTGGGCTCAGACTCTGGAGGGTAACAGCTCCAAAACCACTAAATCCACAGCATGAAATGGAGAAAGGAGCCAGTGATGGAGAATAAGGAATCAGAGGGAGATGGGATGTCACCCAATTCAATCTAAGTCCTAATAAATGCTCTCATCATGCCTTCCTAATCTAAATCACTAACACATCTGAAGGACTTATCAGATCTCATGGAAAAAGTACAAGGAAGCAGAAATTGAGTTAGCTCCTTCTTGGAATAATGCATGGTTGCAGAAGGCTTAGGGAACTTATCAGGAATTATGATTATCAGTTCCAAGGGAGAAGTTCAGGGAAGTTCCTTTGCAGTAGGCAGCTGAGCTTATCAGTCCAACCTGTTTACCTTCATTGTCAAAGAAGGAATAGATTCCTGCAACTTCCGTTTTTTAGAGTCTTAATCCATAGCTGCATTCTCTTTTTCTCTCTCTCTCTTTCTTCTGGGCTTTTCTGCATTTGGATCTAAGGGAAAGAGGTCCTTTACATTAAGCTTGCTTCAGCAGTCACAGGGGGATCTTGGACCAAAAGTCTTGCGAAATGGACATTCCAATGTAATATATTCTGGCCCCAGGCAAACATTACTAAGGTTATAGGTGCCCTGGAGCATGATTTATATCCACATTTTGCACAATTTCAAAAGTTCTTCTGTAGGGGTCTACACCCAAATGAAAAGAGGATAGCTTATTAAGTAATCAGCTAACTGGAAAAAAAACAGCTAACAATTGCTAATACTTATAAATTCCTAAAGGAGCAAAGAAACACAAAAGAAAGGCTAAAAGTCAAGAAAAAGGATATAGCAAAATAAAAAATAAGAGGAGCATTTAATTGTTGCATAATTCAGCAACCTATCAGGATGGTGGCAAATAAAATCCAGGGAGATAGCACAGGAGGAAAATTCTTAAAGGAGCTTGAGGCTAGGAGCTAGAGCATTGCAGATCCAAGTGGTTTCAGATACATGGACTGGGTAATAAGGATCTCAAGTTTCTGACTTAAATCATACTTACCATTACAACTGAGGTGACAGTGAAGAAATGCATACCCATAATACTTTACAATGAAGACTGACAGCTGAGTTAAAGAGAAGCCGACTTAAAGCATTATGCATGTGCAAGAAAGAACAAAATGATGTATATCAAATCTTACCTGCAGATTTCTTTAACACTGTAGTTATCTGTCTTTGTGCAGATAAAAGCAATCCTTCCATACTGACCATCCATATAAAGCTGAGTACGTAGGCTTTTATTCAATATGTTTTTAGCAGTCTTATCATCAGCAGCTCTGGTGATGTCGGACACAATCCAGACAGCATCACAATTCTTTAAATGCTGTAAAGATAAAACAGCACTACTGAAAAAATTATGTCTAAATCATATCACAAAATGCAACCTTTTGAATATTTTTTTCAGTTTGCAACAAGGCTTATTGTTGTTCAGCTTAGTGGACAAGTAAATGTGAAGCAAAAGAAAATATCTAAGTCTGGCAGTAGATGATTTGCTATGTAGCTGGTAAAACAGAACAGAACCACTACTGTAAAGCAAGCCTGCTTTGGAAAGGGTCAACAGGGAAGAGAGATGATCTGCCTAAACATGGTCACATATGCACCCTTAGCATAATGAGACAATGGACAGAATTTCAATTACCAGCCCAAGTTTCGTAACTATTGGTACTGACTCCATGACAAAAGTGCAACACCCATAACAGAGAGAGCCCTGAAAATATGAATACAAAATACCAAACACTGAAACACTTTAATATCATTAAATTATTTTGTGGGGAAGCCTTAATCATTTGCAACCTCACATGGCCACTGCTTAGTAAATTTGAGATTTGTGTACTTCAGGGTAAGGACAGTACTCTGAGGTCCACAAACTTATAGTTTTCTGGATCACATTTTTGTGTTCAAAGTTACACAATGCAGAGTTATGGGTCTCACATTTTTCTACTGCACCCATATAGATTAGCTAATCAGATCACTAACAAAACTGAACAGATTAAAAAAAAATCAGCAATCTTGAGTGGAGAGGAAAGCTATCAAAATGATTTACTGCAAAATAGGTCAACTGACCACAGATCCATTTTAGCAATGACCCAGCCCCAAAGTCAACAAAAGCAGTTTATATACAATAACCAAAAACACAATAAACAAATTAAAAGAGCAGTCTCAGTTAAAAAATTCTTAGCACAAGAGAACTCTGTAGGGCCCAACCAGGAAGACTGCCTAGGCTCAAAATTCTGGACAGGGCCTGCTGAAACATGGACAAAAATAATGTTCCCAAGGTGATAAAACAGCCCAGATGGAAAGATGAATGAGCAGGAACAAAAGGTGGAACAGGCAGCTGTTTTTAAATTTGCAAATAAATAGAAACAATTGTGCATTTTGTTTTAAAAATAATCATAGTAGGTCAGGGTGTAAGTTCCTTGAAACAAACAATAGAGCAGCAACAAACAGAAGTGGAAAGGCTACAGATGGAACTGAAAAATCTAGACAAAGATATTTGTCAACCAGAGGAGAAGCTGTGGATAACGATTAAAAAAGAGTTAAGGGATTTTTTTTTCTGGGATGGGAGGAGGGCAGGAGTCAGAGGGATGGGTTGATCCTTCCAGTAGAGCAGAGTGGTTTGGGATTACCTGACTTGAAGGGATATTTCAGAGCTACACAGGTGAGGCTCCTATATATAGCATAGGCAGAAAGCTATAACTCAAGGTGGAGGGGAATGATGATGAAACATATCAGAAGCTCAAGAAATGGGGAGAGACTGGGATTTTGGATAAAGATCCTTATGGAGAATAAAAATAAACATGCAGAATATTATATTCATGGGGTAGCAGAGAGTGTTTTAGGCGCTGGACCAGCATGGTTTTGGAGCGGATTCTACCGATGGGGATGACAGCAACTGGGGGTGTCAGGAATGGGCAAGAGGTTGCAGGAATTTGCTTGGGAAAACTGGTAAAGGAACAAAGTTACTGGGAGTAAATAATTAGAGAGGGAAGGGTAATGGAATGGGGGGGGAGAATAAATTTGGACAGCAGTCCAGAGACTGCCTCCCCAATCAAAGAGTGATATCAGAGTGTGGGCAAAGAGATAGGAATAGGGGGATCCTGGGAGATGGACCAGCACAGGTAAAGTTTTTGGTTAAATCTATAGCAGAGGCTGCAGCTGAAAAGGAATAATGGTTAGGGCATGTGAAATTTTGCATGATAGTTGTGGGAATCAATCAGAGGAGGTTGGAAGGGATTGGGAAGAGAGACTGGATGGGCAGTTTGCAAAGAAACAATGAGTGGATATAAGTATGGCTACCAAATATGCAACAAAGTCTACAGAATTTGAGATTTTTGCTTGGAAATGTTTGCATGGATATTTCTATACCCAGAGCAGAGTCTGGTGAATTTTTCCTCTGGCGGACTGAAGGAGAAGAAGGAGGTAACTGGGAACATATTTTTGGGAGGGTAATGAGTTGTCAGACTTTAAAAATTCCCTGCAGGCAATTTAGTCAGAAATACTGGGTAAGCAAATTGATGTAACTAAAGAAATTACTTTTTTGAGCTGTGATTCAGGGTCTGAATTGCATAGACATAGTAAGACTTTGATGAATTTAATTCTGCTGGCTGTCAAAAAAGCAGTCACTAGAAAATGGAAATCAAAGTCTAAACAAACTGTATTAGAAGTAGTGAATACAGTGGCAGAGAGAAATAAAATTAAGTGGGATCTTTAGAAAAGGGTATGAACAAATTACATAGAAAAATAGGAATTGTGGGAACATGCAGAATAATGTTTGGAGGAGGAATGAGGTTTAAGAGAAGGCAGATATTGAATGAGCCATGTAATGTTTGATTGACAATGAATGTATAAAATAATGTATGTGATGTATATTGTTTGCAATGGAAAATATATCAGTATGGTTTGTTCTCATTTATATAAATGTATGATTGCATATGTCATAAGTGATCATTTAACAAAAATATTATTTTGTTAAAAAAGCAGAAATTAAAGCTGAAATACAGTAGTAGACTCACAAATTATAGGAATTAATGGACACAATAAAAACAAGGGGAGAAAAGATGGATAATTTGAAAATCCCTCAAAGAGTAAAATCAGGTAATTGGAATACAAAAAACAGTGGTTAAATGAGAAGCAGAGCGATTTGTAATGCATACTGTTACAAGAGGGGTTTGTGATACCAGGAAATAAAGAAGCAGTAGAAATCAGACCTAGACATGTTTAGGCATATTTCCATCCCTTTGCTGTGAAAAGGAAATAAGAAGGCAAGCAGGAAGACTTGGTTATTTGCATCTGCATGATATTCATAAAGCTGGCTGAGGATTGTTCTGAAACATTCTGTAAGAGAATGAAAGCTATGCTGAATATATTAAATGAACTAAAAATGAATGGAAGAGCTGATAGATTGAATAAAAAAGAATATGGAATCACCATCCTGTTTTCCAACCACCTTGCTCTTTCTCTCTCTTTTGTCTATTACTCCACCACAATTCCACTCTGCTGAGCTCCTAATCTCTCACTTTAAACTAAATGAGCATAACAAATTTATGCATTATTGCTCTATATATTCCCCCAGGAAATAATATCCCCATTCTGGAAGCTATCCTATATTTGATATGTAATTCCATATTTTATGAAGCAGCAATTCTTGGTGACATCAATATCAATTGGTAAACCCTTCGATGAAATTAACTCCCCACTACTCTCAACCTATGTGGATTCGCACAACCAGTAACCTCCTATACTTTCTTCAATAAAGCCAGTAACACTGGATTTACTATTGAATGGATCTTTGTTTCAAATCCATATCTTTGTTACTCTCTTGGAACCCTCCCAGATTCTTTTAATCTCAGCTATGTTTAGACACTAGCAACCTACCACACTAAACATTAACTATGTAAGGAAAAACATAACCTTACCAAATTTAACCCCTATGTCTTCACCAATATACTCAAATCTCTTAATTGGTCAGTCATCTATAACTTACCACTGGATGATGCCATGCTAAAATTCAATACACTGTTTCCTGACATTTTCAACAGACTTGGTCCCATAAGAAAGAGAGCTAAGACTGACCAAATTCCTCAGCTATACCATTCCACTAGAACATTAATGCTTAAGAGAGATAACGCTTAGAAAATCGTCAAAAATGCAAATTCCCAGATCATCTACAAACCTATAAACAATTCAGAAACCTCATAAAAAAAAAAACAAGTTGCTACTGATAAGAAATAGTACTGCCTAGACCCTCAAATTAAGAAAAAAAATGTGCTCCTCTATATAGATGTTACACCCTGGAACACCCAGTGCCCCAAACCCTTGTCCAGACAACTCTCCCATAGAATCTGCTGCTAAATTTAACTCCCATTTCAAAGACTCCATACCTACCCTCATATATAAACCCTTACAAACCCACTCTAGCCCTGACAAAGCTTCCACTTCAAATATCCCCACTTTCTTTTTAAAATCTACCTGTACATTCTACATAACAGTTACTAAGAAAACTTCACTCCTGATCATTCTCTTTTCATACTTTCCTAACGGAGTACCTAAAGCTTGCTTTCTCTTCCATTGTTTACACAGTCTCTATATTAATCAATTGATCCATAAAAGAATCACATGTTTAGAAAATCGTCAAAAATGCAAATTCCCAGATCATCTACAAACCTATAAACAATTCAGAAACCTCATAAAAAAAACAAGTTGCTACTGATAAGAAATAGTACTGACTAGACCCTCAAATTAAGAAAAAAAATGTGCTCTTCTATATAGATGAATAGCCTACCTGTCCTTGAGGGAAGTGACCTCAGCACAAGAAGCTGTAGTAATTGGTCATTTTGGACCATTTCTAGCTCTTTTGAAGTTCCCTGGTTAGAATCTGCCTCTGGCATTTTATTGAAGCCATATTGCTCAGACACAGCTCCACGTGGTCCTGTTGAGTCTTCCTGGCTACAGGGAACTGAAAAAATGCGACTGCTTTCCTGATTAAGTATCCTGCTGTTTTTTATATTTGTTTTACCTTCTACTGCTTACCTAGAGCAAGCTTTAACTGTTTTCATAGTTATTTACTGCATTTTTTATTATCTGCACTTAAAAGTACATTTTAGTCGAAATTAGTGTAATTCAAGTCGAAAAGTGTTTTTTTGCTGTTTAATTTAATTGTTTGGCTGCCCACTAAAGTGTGCTAGCCTGTACTACTGACTTGTTGCCTTTTCTGCATTTAGCGTGGAGTTGCCACTAGAGCACCATCGGGCAGCGCCAGTTAAACAAGGTTAAAGTATTTCTGGCTCCGTAAAGTCTGCTCTTCATTTTTTCCCTTATAACTGCTCTACTTGTAATCTAAACAGTCTATTCTCTATCTGTAAAGCTCAGCACTTGTTCCTAAAGCATTTTTTAGTCAGGTAAAGCACTTCTATATTATACAAAGTACTTCACTAGCTTAAAACCCCCTTGAGTACCCACTTCCCTATAGGTCCTTTCTGACTCAGTTACACAGCAAACTTTTTCATTTCTTCTATAATGTCAAAGGGTCAGTTGCTAGCGTACTCTCCTGCTCAGCTGGTGAATCTGGGAATATTGAGGCAATGTTACAATTGCCTCATGTACACAGACAACCCTCTCCTCCTCCCACAAAACACAAATACATGCGAGAGATGCAACTATATAGCCAAACTGGAGGCTGAGCTCTCTCAACTCAGGACTGGCAAAACCAGACAGGAGGAGAAGGTAACCACACACACCATAAACCCAGTCTCACATAGAACTATCACAACTACAAATCAAACACATAAACACACAAAGACATACTCGGAAGCACTGATCAAAAATCTACCAAAACAGCAGAGGCCTCCAAAGCAGACACCCAAACAACTGCCACCTCGTGACATAACACAAGCAACACATAGATCACAAAGTCAGTGTGCAAATCAGTCACAGCCCTTAAGACCAAGCACAATGCCAGACACACTTGTCATAGGTGACTCCATAGTCAGACACACTGACGTCCCACTCACCAGACTGAACAAGGAGAGGGTCACAGTAAGCTGCCTGTCGGGCACTAGAATCCGCCACATAACACAAGCACTCAGGTCACTCCACAGCAAGTACAAGTATGACTCAGTCATTGTCCATGCCGGTGTGAATGACCTGAGACGTACCTCCCTGAACTACATGAAAAGAGACATAAAGGAGCTCTCAGATTATGTAGCCCAGGCTGGTATGACCCTGACCCTGAGCAGTATCCTACCTTCACCAAGAATGATGCCACAATACAGAGACAAAATGATCAGTTTTAATAATTGGCTTAATTTCTGGTGTCATTCTAAGGGGATCCAATGTCTGTCTGCCTGGAATGACATGCTTGACAAGCCACACTGCTTCGCAAGGGATGGCTTGACCTGTCACCCCTGGGTTTCCGGATATTGGCAAAGGCTCTTGCCACCCCCATAGTGCCTTTTTTAGACAAGGCTCAAATTCTAAACCCACTGCCCTAGAAAACAATAATGGAAAAAAACTAAGGGTTATGCTGCTCAATGCCAGAAGTCTAAATCTCAAGATGCATGCCCTCGAAGCCCTCCTCAGTATGGAGAACATCGATGTCTGTGCTGTGACTGAAACCTGGTTCAAGGCTCCTGAGAGCACCCCAGCACTATCAGGTTTTACCTCATATCATGCGTTCCGGCCCCAAAACCTGGACCGTACCACAAAAGGAGGGGGTGTATCCATATTCATCAAGGATACCCACACCTCCAGGCTGGTGGCAACTCACAAAGCATCAGAGACCATTCAGGTGCAATTAACCATAGGCAAAACTGCTCTACAGTTTGTAGCATGTTACAGGCCACCCTCTCAAACTCAGGAACCCCACACAACCTTCCTGAAGACACTGGAGAGTATAAATGTCTCTTCAAACACCATCATATTGGGTGACTTCAACTACCCAAACATAGACTGGGAACATTACTGAAGCCCCAATACCCTAGCCCAAAGGTTCCTGGAGTTCATAAACTCAAATGCTATGGAACAACTTGTCACCATTCCCACAAGAGGTGAAAATATACTAGACCTGATCATCACAAACATGGGGACAATATGCTCCACACCGGAAGTATATCCCTCATTGGTGAGATCAGACCATAAACTAATCTCACTGGAGATCCACATCCCGCCCCCACCCCAACAAAAAGACCACAGTGAAGAACTTCTCAAAAGCCAACTTCACACTTCTTAAGACTGGTGTGGTATCCTTCAAGGCCCCTGAGCCATTGGAAACCACAACTTACGCTGCTGAATCCCTTACAAATGCTTTCTACGAGCACCTCCAGGATTGCATGGATCAAGCAATCCCAAATAAAATCAAGACCCTTTCCACCAAAGGCAAGCGCCCGATCTGGTGGACCCCAGCCATAAACAAACTTTACAACAAGAGGAGAAAGCTACTACAAGATAGAGCAAAATCCCTAAAAGGGAAGACATCTTTGATCAATACTAGTAAAAAACTACGATCACTCATAAAATCATCCAAGGCCAACTTTGAGAGAAAAATCGCCAAGGACTCAAAAGAGAATCATAAGGCCTTCTTTAGCTATGTTAGAAATATGGGTGGAAACTCCCAGATATGCTCAGAATTAGTCCAAAATTATACAAAAATCACTGAACCCACAGACATTGCAAACATACTGGTAGACAGGTTCAGTGAAAATTTCTCCCCTCCCTCCCCCCAAAAGGAGAAATATCTATCCCAGCAGAGTGTAGCCTCCCAATCATCTCAAATGCCCAGGTGAGAGCTGCTCTCTCTAAAGCTAAAAACACAGCATCAATGGGACCGGATGGTGTCCCCGGCTGTGTGCTACATGAACTCAATGAGGAACTAAACCCACACATAAGGCTGCTGTTTAATCTTAGCCTTACCACAGGATCGTGCCCAAAGAGTGGCATACGGCAACTGTGGTCCCACTCCACAAAGGCGGTGCTTCTACGGACCCTGGTAATTACCGCCCCATAAGCTTAACAAGCCTGGTCTGCAAAGCTATGGAGAGGATCATAATGGAACTCATAAATAAAGACATAGGGGACCTACAGACATTGGATCCTACCCAATTCGGCTTTGTCAAGGGCAGATCATGCCTCTTGAACTTGGTCGACTTTTTTGAAACAGTCACCAAGGCCATTGATGAGGGTAAGGCAGTTCACACAGCCTACCTTGACCTTGCAAAAGCTTTCAACACAATACCCCACTCGGGTATCATAGAAAAGCTCACCAGCTTAAATGTAAACCCATATGTCACAAGAATGGTTGCAAACTGGCTCAAGGACAGAACCCACAGGGTTAGAGTTGATGGTGCCATGTCAGACTCCAAGCCGGTCACAAGCGGTGTCCCACAGGGCTCAGTCCTGGGCCCCCTCTTGTTCGGCATCTACTTTTCAGAAGTGCAGGCAAACATAGGAGGATTGTGGCTGACAAAGTTTGCAGATGACTGCAAACTGGGCGCCATAGTTGAAAATCCATCAGACACAGATATCCTTCAGAGAAGTCTCATAGAAACGGATAACTGGTGCCAGAGCCATGGCCCTAAGCTAAACGCCAAAAAATGTATAGTCATACCCTTTGGTAAAAGCAAGGTAACCCCAAGTTACCACATAGGTGGCAATCCATTAAGCACAGAAGAGGTTATCAGGGACCTGGGGACCCAAGTTGACAGTAACCTTTCTTTTGACACTCACATTGCCAAAGTGGTTAGGAGGACCTTCTACATTGCCCACCTGATTATGAAGGGATTCACATCCAGATCAAGGGAGGTCATTGTTCCCCTGTACTCTTCACTTATCAGACCAATGATTGAGTACAATGCCCCATTTGGAATGTATCTTACCCGACACCTGCAGCAATTTGAAAGACCCCAAAAGTTCCTCACCAAAAGGATAAAGGGGCTCAAAAATATGCCATATGCTGCCCTACTGAAGAAACTCCAGCTCTATTCAGTTGCATACCGTCTGCTCAGAGGTGACCTGTGCCTGACATACAAGGCCATGTCCAACCCGGAATTAATGGACATGCTCCACCTCAAAAAATCCAAATCCACCAGAGCCACAAGAGCAAGAGACTTAAACCTCAACACGGATATAAATAGGACATGCTGGAGGGACAGATTCATCACCCAGAGACTCCCTATGCTGTGGAACAGAATCCCGGTCCATGTGAGACAGAGCACCTCACTGGCTCTGTTCAAGAGGAATCTTGACCAGTGGATGGGAGATCGTAGGTTTACCCCGGGGATCATCTCTGTATCACTGCTGGACAGAGGCATGGCAAACTAATGGGTATAGTATTCTTCAACCTAAGGGGTGGTGAAAGCCACACAACTTTGGCTAGGCTTATAAATGCCCGAGGGCAGATAGCCCAGTAGGAACCTATGAACCTATGAACCTATGTTCTTCTCTCTGGAAGAAATTTTATATAACTCCTCTTCATAAAGGCGGTAACTCCACTGAAATAACCAACTTTAGGCATATCACATTCCTGCCCCCTTGAACATTTAAAAAAATGCATTCATAAACAACTTTTACAACATCCACTCCAAATAAACCTATTAACCTATTAAGGCTTTTGCCCAGATCCCAGCACATGAACTGCCCTGGTAGCCTTCTTAGACACCAACATTAAAGCCAGAGTTAACAAGATAGGTTCATAGGTTCATAGGTTTATACTAGGCTATCTGCCCTAAGGCATTTATAAGCCTAGCCCAAAGTTTTGTGGCTTACGCCACCCCTTATGTTAAAAAATACTGTGCCCATTAGTTTGTTGTGCCTCTGTACCTCTTTTTAGATCTCGTTAAAGCCTTTGATGCAGTCTTTCACATTGCTTTTCTAGATGCCTATCTCACCAGCTACCATCAGTTAAGTGTCTCTATACTTACTCTCCTTTTCTCCCAGTGTTTAATTCTTGGTCTTCCTCTCTTTAAAATATTTATTAACAACATACACATCTTATTAACAAGCTACACTCATTCAATACCCAGATGATTCCACTCTCATCTGCTCATCTGATAGTCTTCCCCATTTGCAAACCATAACTCAGAATGCCTTTCTCCTGAAAACTGGCTCAGAGAAAACCAATGTCTCTTAAATACTAAGAAAAAAACAACAAAAAAAAAAAACTGTTTCTCTCCAAAATCTCAAACATCCTTTAAAAAGATTTTCAGTATATCTTCTCTAAACAATGCTGAAATAGACGTCATCTCCCATACCAAGTTACTTGGTGTCACACTAGATGATCAACTGAAATTTAATCTTCACATTCAAATTTGTATTAAAAACACACCAAAAAATGATATGCTCAATAGATAAAAAAATCCTTGTCAAAACCTCTGGAGCCACACTTGCTAATGCATATCGCCTTCCTTCTTTATTTTATGCCTTACCCATTTTCACCATTATTCAGATCTCCCTAAGGAAAACAAACAAAAAAAAAACTAGTGCAATTGTATAAAAAGGGTGGCTGGACTTGCAGCCAATCAGTCCCACAATTCCTATCACTGCTGTGCTCTCAAATCATTAAAGTGGCTTGAGTTACCCTACTACCTTAAATTTACTCAACTTCTCCTTTCTCATACATACAATTCTTCATCCTGTCCAGTGCCCAGAACTATTCTTAATGAGTGGATGGGAAACAGAAAATTCACCCTGGGGATAACACCAGTGGCTCTACTCGACAGAGGCACTGGGAACTAAGGTCGGGTGGCATTATGCCAGGTTAATCCTATGGCTAGGCTTGTAAAGGCCCCAGGACCATTAGCCTAGTACACACCTATGAACCTATGAACGTATATGAAGTTGATTCCCATGCAAACTCCAACTGGAAGTGCTGGCTTTGTACTATCTGTGACAAAAGGAGGTACTGCCAGTACAGCTAGCTGGAATTTTGCGAATAATTACATGCCGTTTGTGAATATCACACTAATTTATACAAAATGCTTGTGTTACAAATGTATTAGAACTGTATGTCATGTGTATATCACACTGCTTTGTACAGATGTTTGTGTTGAAAAGGTATTTGTAAAGTGCTTGTGCTTAAAATGTATCCACAGTGTGCCCTAAAGTTCTATCAACTTTCTAAGTTCCTAACAGTGATATTTAAAAATTGTCCTTATTTTGGGGCCTTTGTCCCACTTTTATTTATGTACTTGTCCAGATTTCTTGCTCTAAGAGGTTGAGAGTTATGACATGTGTGACGCCCACGCCCTGGCCCAGCAATCAAGGAGCCCCAATCCTCACCACTAACAGCAGTGAGGGTCATCTCATATAGGAAGAAAGGAACAGATACACACAGTAAAGTGCAATTTCCCTTAAGAGCACATAGAGATCACAATCAGTCTGGGGCTGATTGCTCCCTTGCTCTCCAGGTCCCCAATAAGACTCCCTACTGGCACAGCTGTAGGGTCCAGATCTCAGCCAGCTGGGCAAGCTAAAACCTCCAGCACAGCACCCTCTCTGTCCAACCAGTGCTTTATGTCCCTGCCCAAGTAGCTGACACACACACACACACACACACACACACACACACACACACACACACACTTTGAGATAAGAGTTTATACAACCACACAGACATTTCTGGGGAAGGCTGGCACAGGTTCTCCAGCTGTGCCCCTTTTACCCAGACTATACAGTAGAAATCACTGCCACTACCCAGTTAATATTTATCAGCTACTCAAAGGCCCTTAAAAGGGTGTACAATTATTACTGTGCAATATTATTATCCAATTGGTACTATAGCCTGCGGCTAAAGCTATAGGAGTAGCTTTGTACAATTTTACCAAAGGCATGCAAGTACTTTTAAGAGCTTAAATTATCTCTACAAAAACAGACACAGTTGAAAGGGTTTAAAATATTTAATAAAAAATAGTAAAATCACAAGACAATACTTTTTACTACACAGTGCTAGTCAAGAGATCAGAAATCATAGAGAAATACTTAAAATAACTCAGTAGTGCAGTTCTGACATCACATAAAAACACTTAGTCTAATCGTTCTAGTTTCTAGCTATTTCTAAGAGAAAACACAAATCTAAGATAAACTTACGTATGGAACAAAGGCAGTGCTGAGTTGGATGGTCAAGGCAAAAAATGCTTAATGCTCTCTGATTCACTTTGTTTTTAATATCATATTCCTGGTTCACTTTACATCATTCTTCACACTTCCCTGGATTACATTACATCATTCTTCACACTTTCCTGGGTTCCCAGGCTAACAGAAACTACATTTACATTCTTCATCTCTGGGCAGAAACCAGAGCAATAAAGGAAGTTTATGCATGCAAATTCTAGCCATTAAATCTGGCCTTAAAACAATAGCAAGAATTCCTTCATCTAGACAGGCTGGAGCTAACTTTAACAATCAAATGGTCACAGCATGCTTTGCTGGGGACAGTAGAGCACACTGTTTTTACATTTTTTTCTAGTTCCACAGGTGACACTATTTTTACCATTTAAGACAACAAGCCTATGGTTTACATTAATATTTATAGATGACAGATTATCTCCAAAATTCTATCTGGCTAGACTGGCAGCCTTCCCCTCTCTTCACCCAATCTTCACAACATGTACTATTGCACTGTTTAAATGTATATGTTAACAGAGGAAACCGGAGAGTTACCTCAGTCCAGCAAACTTTAGAAAAATATTTGAAATTAAATTACTTTATAGGCTAGCTGACAGCTTTCAATGCAGCTAGAGACACAAAGTCTGTACTAGGAAGCTTTCTCAGAAGTCTCTGAGAGAGACAGAGCATTCTGTTACTAGGGAATAGTAGGGTCAATGAAGAGGCATTCGCTGTAATATCTCTTCAATTAGATAATATAGTCCCACATTCTGGGAGTAGTTTCTTTTTTTTTTTTTTGTTTGAAAGCTCTATGACTGTTACTTGGTTAAACAAAAAATTTATTGTTGTATATCCCCCTGCTAGACAACACATCTACTATGTGGGTAATGGTTCATAAACATCAGGCTAGTCCAAACTACTCTATTATATCATCACAGGGGGATAAGTGGTTAAGCAGTAAGGTTGAGTGGATAGAAACTGTCCCCACTTATATACACATCACTTTCCCAGTAAATACACCCTTAAATCATGCCCAAAACCTTTAAAAAAAAAAAAAACAAAATAAAATTCTCCAGGAAAGCCAAACTTTATGATAATTCTTGACTCATGGAATGTAAATGGTCTTCAAGATAGAAAGAAACAGAACTTAATTATGCATCTCACTTATCAAAACAAGTCAAACATTATTTCTCCAAGAAACACATATGACTGATGATCAATAGGACAAAGACAGAAAGAAAGGTTGGATTAAGGAAATTATAACAGCAGGAAACAATACAGCCTCAAAAGGAACTGCAATCATAATAACAAAATCTTATCGGGGGAAATCTTAAGATACAACTCAGATTATAAATGGTAGATGGTGCTATTTTACTACTTTCCACTCCCACATCAGAAACCCATAATTTTCATAAATGTATATGCACCATGCTCTAATCAACATTACTATATATATACAACATCTATAACTTAATAATGCAATTCCCAAATTACTACTATATAATAATAGGGGGTGACTGGAATACTCTCATAAACCCTCATAAAGATGGATCCCACAAAAACAGAAAACAATAACCCCTAAGTACAGTAGCATTGGAAGAATTAATAAATAATTTTGAGTTAACAGATCCCCATACACTGCATCAACATGACAGTTCAACAAATAAATACACATACTTCTCTCCAACCCACAAAACATGGTCGAGAATTGACTTCTTCCTAATCTCTGAAGCATTAACAATTGCGGCTACTAAATACCAAGTTGATGTCAGATCAATATCTGATCACTCAAAAATCTCGATTACTATTGACACCACCAGCACAAAATATAAAAATTACAACAATCCTAACTGGACATTTAATGCAAATATAAGTAATAAGGAGGAAGTTACACAAGAAATAAACTCTACTCTAGAAAATTTAAAACAGGACCTCTCAAACTCTGATATACTTAGACATGCAATGGGCAGCCACAAAGTTGGCAATCCATGGAATGCTCATACAAAAATCATCAATCTTTAAAAAACAAGAGAAAATGGAAAAAACACAACGTGAAAAACAATTACAAGATGCAGAAAAGCAACTTCTAAATAAATATTCCCCCGAGGCTGAAAAAAATATACTAAACCTACAAAAAAAAATGTATACCATGCATTTATTAAAAAAAATCATATAATGAACTTAGGTTTCTCGACACATATTCTGAATGGGCTCAAATTCCTTCAAAAACACTTGCCAGACTAATCAATATCAAAAAAGACCCTCCTAAAATAAAATAATTAAAATAGACTGGCAATATAATCAACAGTGATCCAAATATAATACATTTATTCCCAGAAATTTATAAAAACATATATAATTCCCAGATCCATACCCACCCAGATTTATATGACAATTTCATCAAGTACCTAAAATTCCCATTATTAAATGAAGAACAAGGTATTCCACGGTGGTACGGTGGTAGCATTGTTACCTCACAGCAAGAGGTTCTCCCGTTCGATTCTTGGCTTGGCTTGGGAGTGCCTTCTGTGTGGAGTCTGCATGTCCTCCCCGCGGTTGGGTAGCATTCGAAAGACATGAGTGTTTAAATGGGTGTGCCTTCGTTGAAGGTTGGGCATCGAGCTGGCACCTCGACGTTTCGTAAAAATCTACTGCCAATCATTAGCAAACGGGAGTTCCGCTGTGGCGACCCCTTACTGGGAAAAAGCTGAAAGTCAAACAACAACAACATTAAATGAAGAACAAGCAAAACTCTTAACAAACCCACACACACTAGAGGAAATCCAACTGGCCATAAATTAATTGAAAATTCATAAAGCCCCTGGCCCTGACAGCTTAACCGTTGAATTTTATAAAAAATTCATTACACAGCTCTCAGGCATCCTACTCAAAGTATACAATCATCTCACAGACAATGGAATATCAGACCTGTATTTTAAAACTCAAAAACAATTTTGATTCCCAAACCTAACTCAGACGCAGCAAACCCATATACCTACAGACCTATCGCTCTTATAAACCTAGATATAAAAATGCTAACCTCAATTTTAGCACACAGACTACAAAAAGTAATTCCATTCATGCTATCACCTGAGAAAATAGGTTTCATGCAACGTTACCCTAACTCTATAATACAATAATGACACTCCTAGCAAAAGACAAATTCCCCAGATATACTCTAACAGATGATGCAACCAAATCCTTCGATGGAGTAAATCTCAATGTCCTTTACAAGATTAAGCCCTGCTTTAATATTCCTGACTCCTTCGTTGATATAATTAAAACTATCTACAAAAATGTATCAACCACATTATACATAAACAAATTACAATCACAACCAATTAAAATAACAAATGGAACCAAACAAAGATGCCCTCTATCTCCTTATCTTTTTAATCTTTATCTGGAACTGCTCCTACTATACAATGCACAAAAATCCTATCACCATATCCCCAAAATAAATAACATCGACATAAGTTCACTGCTTTTGCTGATGATCTCAATATCTGCTTAGAACATCCCAACACCGACCTACAGAAAATCTTAAAAACAATAGGTAACTTTTTGAAAATATCAAATTATGAAATAAACCCCCAGAAATTTGCCATATTCCTTATAAACCCCTGCAACCATAATGAATCCTACTTCCTCATAGTACCAATCTCAATAAAATATCAAATACAATATTTAGGTATCAACTTTGTACATACTCACCAAGACATGATGAAAGAAAATTTACAGAGAACATGGGATAAAATCACTCAGGACATAACTAGGTGTCAAAATATAAACTTATCACCCTTATCGAAAGCCACTATCATTAAAATGAATATTTTACCAAGAATCCTACATCATTTTAACTCCATAAACTTAAACATCCCAAACATTTTTTTGTCAAAATGAAATCAGCCCTTTTAAACTTCATTTGGTACCCAAAAGCCACAAGAATTAGTTATAATAAATGAACATTACCAAAAGAAAAAGGGGGTTTAGGATTACCAGATTTCAATCTGTACTACAACATCATATGTGCTAGCAGAATTGTTCAAATCTCTAACGTTGAGCTTGACAGTCAAAATTGGTCTCCATTATGGAGTAAAATATGGTACAATCAAATTAAACTAAGTAAAATAAGCCCCCAAACCCTCCCTTTTATCAATCTAAAAAGCAAAAATTCTCCTATAATCTATCCCATGATTAAAAATAAAATAATAATCTTCCAAAATTTAATGTCTTTGCTCCATCTTGAAAATACTCTAGATCTATTACAACAAATGCACCTCAACCCCAACCTAAAATTAAACAATAAAATGATAGATCTCACAAAATAAGCCCTGATTAAAGATATTACAATTTGTCAAATGTTCACTCTGAAAAATTTAAATGTAACAGACTTAACAAACCATCTAGGTATAACTGAACATTATGATCCCATACTTACACAAATTAAATTAATCATAAATACCAAATTCTCTAAAATCAAAGTAGATGAGCATAACTTAAAACTCAGTTTACAATCAAAAGGTCAACGTTGACATGTCCGACAGCCACCTCCTCAACCATGGTAGGAGCGACAGTCGGAATGTTGATGTTCATGTATACATCCATTTAGAAGGACGTACACAGGGCAAGGATTCACAGCATTGCTGTGAATGGGGGATTTAGAAACTATGGTTGACAGAATTTGTCGACTTTGTTGCGTCGACCATACAACCTAGTTAATATGTATGAGTCGACATAATTTGTCATGGAAATCATCGTTCACGTAAGTGATTTTAATGCTTTTGATAGTAAACCCTTAAAACTCATCCAACAAATCCTCAAAGCTCTAACCCTTAAAACAAAAATGCTATCTAACGCATATAAATTGATATATTCAATAAAATCTCAGTCCTCAATTCTTTTCTCCAAATACTGGGATGAGAAAAATAATAATATCACAACTGAACAGAAATAAAAATGGTCAAAAACACAATAAACCTGACCCCTTTTAAAAAATTAATTGACACACAGTGGGAGGGTGGCCTAATGGTTAAGGTGTTTGCCTTACTGACACAAGGTGCAGGGTTTGAGTCTCACAAGGGGTAATTGGCTAGGCTTAAAATGGCTCGCAAGGGCAATTAGCTTAGTATTAACCTATGAACAATAATGCGTACTATAGCCCAGTGGTTCTCAAAACTTTTGGTTACAAAAAAAAAAAACCCTTACCTGCCCCTTCTGTCCCCAGGACAATGTTGACATTCTACACATTTTCTGGTGTTGTAAGAAAATATGGTGTTCTCTAAAAATCAAACTTCAAAAGTTGGGCTACAAAAAACGACTTCTGGTGAAAAATAGCAATCTTACATATAACTCCTAAATTCTTATCAGGTATCCACAAACATGTGATTATAACAACATGTGGTTTAATCAAACATTTCATTGCAAGAAATTGGACAGACAAAACAAAAATTATATGGGGACATTTTAAAAGAATGACAATCAAACTCATGTGCCACATAAATTAGTAACAAAAAATCCCAATAAAAAGACATACTTTCAAAACTAATGGAGCTACCTTTTTGATGCCATCCTAACTGACTAAGCCTAAATAAATTTTAAATAACATAACACTAAATAACAGATGAAGACCATGTCTTAAAGTAAAGTATAAAGGGTGCTTGTTAAGTAATGAGATAAGGTCTGTTACATAGTATTACTCAAGTGGCAACATGATTTGTAAATATTATTGTAAATAAAATTTTGCATTTTCATTCTAGTGGTTATAGTTGATATCCAGTTATAAGAAATAGTTCTCTGGACTAAAAAGGTGTTATAAAAGAAATTAAAAAGTGAACTGCTTTTCTCAAAATTTGGAGAACGTCTGTAAACTAACCCACTGCATTATTCTTACTGATTCATATTAGTAGTAAATTAATACTATTTTAAATATTCTAACAAGTTGGTCATAGTATAATAAAGTTTGTACAGTGTGTAATATCACTTTTTATGTACATAGTTTATGTTGTTTTAATGAAGTTTTTCATCTGTCTCTATTATTACTGCACTGTTATACAAGTCATTTCTCTTTTTGTTTTTATTTTATTTTTGTGTTGTAATTTCTACAAAAAAATCCAATAAACATCAAATTAAAAAAAAAGTAAATCTACGTACTGAATTGCAGTAAAACCACATGGACATTTAATCTAATTGCTTCTTCATTTCCCTAGAAAAAGGAGTAGGTGATTGAGCATACTCTTGTGGTAATCTAGTCCAGGTGCACTTTTGCCTTGTATATGTGAGTACACAAAGATGCTGGCTATCTGAGTGTATAAGAAGAGAAATGAAGGCAGAAGAGAGATCTGTCACTGAGAAGGTAATGGCATCTGATGGGATAGAAATTAGTACTGTAGCATGGATAGGAAATACAGAAAAAGTTGGTATTACTACTGAGTTAGCTACTTGTAAATCATGTACACATCTATAAGTGTTTTCTCCAGTTTTTTGACTGGTAAGATAGGAATGTTGCAAGGACATCATGTTGAGACTATTATACCTTGCTGTAGTAAGGCAGAAGTGACAGGTAAAAGTAGTTTATCTGCTTCAGCCAACAAAGGATACTGAACTACATTAGTCAGGTGCTTACAAGATTTTAAGATTTTTTTGCAGAAGTTCTGCATCTTTCATGAGCCCTACTTTATTTTCAAAGGTAGTTCAGAGCTGTGGAGGGATTACTTCTAATACTTCCAAACTAGCAGAGTCTGAAGTTTATATTGATGTTAAAATAACACATCTGTGCAAATATTATATATACAGTCCTAAAAGTTTATTTGGAATACCAAGAAAAACACTATCTGGAGTACAATAAACAGTACATCTTAATTTTCATAACAAATATCTACCTAGAAAATTAAAGTGGCAGTATTTCCTACAACAAAGGCAAGATTTTCTTTTAACACACTGATTTGAATAGGAACAGATTTTGTTTCTTGATAGTCTAAAGGAAATCTGGACACTGCCACCCCATTAACTACTTTGGTGGAAAGTAAGAGATCTGGTTGACAAGGAATGGAAGAGATAAATTATATACTGTAATGTTGACAAAAGTACCTTATTGGTCAGTTGGTGCCAATGGAAAAAGCCATGGGTCCTGTTTATGGCTGTCCTAATGATTTTGCTGCCATGCTGGTAGCTGCTGCCAAGCCATACTTTAAATGGGATGATGTCTTTCTGCTTGCTGCAGCATCTGAACATTTGGCAAATGTCTTCATAGGTTCATAGGTTCATAGGTTCATACTAGGCTATCTGCCCTAGGGCATTTACAAGCCTAGCCAGAGTGTGTTTTGCTTTCGCCACCCATTTTAAAATGAATTTTGCTATGCCCTTTTTCGAAGTTAGTATACTGTGCATCTGTCTAACGGTGACACAGAAGTGAGTTGGCATTCGTTTTGCCAGTGTCCAGAATGGCCACAATTAAAATAATAAGATAAATGTGATTTGCCTTGTGACGACTATAGTGACAAAGAGGAACAGTAATTTTGTCCTAGGGCCTGCGATTGGAGTAACCTAAATATACCTCTTCCTCTGTGATTTTGTCTTCCCCATCCCCATGAGTCAGTATTGAAGTGTTGGTGCTGGACATCTACTAACTTTTTCTTCTGCTCTTTTTCTTCTCTGAATATATTATCTGCTACATATTGTACTTGGTTACCAGTTTCAAGAATGCCTAAGCTTGGTCAATTTAAACAAAGTTTTTTTATTTTTTCTTGAATTGGAGGTAATAAGCCTTCTACAAAAGCAGCCAACAGCCCATTGGCTGATGCTCCTTCTGAATATCCAGAAAAGGCTTTAAACACATCTAGCATGCATTGCAAATTATTATTAATAGATTTATTTACTTCTTGTGCAATGGCTTTAGTTCTTGACCAGTCAGGTGCTGGGGGACATGTAATAGCTTTTAATCACTTAGTTCTAGCAGCAATAAATCCATCATCTGTGTGCTTTGGAATGTTATGACTTATATTGGATTTTTCTCATATTTTACTGAAAACGTCAGAGGATGGAAAGGCTTTTTGGTATCATTCTCAGGTCTTCAATAGTTGGATTTTCTAACTGTACATATCCTTCTAGTATTTTGGTATATTTAGTGGAATGTGTTTGAAATAGGGGAAGATAATCTATAAAGTTTTGGAAATCCACTGCAATCCACATACATAGTACTGTTATGGTTGGTTTGTCTTCATTATCCCAAGCACCTACAGGATTAGGTACCTCTCTTAAAAGGTGCATTTATGTAATTGCTATGTCAATATCAGTGAAAGAACTGGAGTCTGTTTCTTCCTCTGTGTTGTGTTTAGAAGAGGGGCCCACCAATATTATTTTCCATTAATAATTATTGGAAACTGTATAACCAATTGTTTGATTTTATTTAGGGTATTAGTTTTTGGTGGGGAGATTTTATTAGGAAATCATTTTAATTTTCTTACATGCTTTGGACTAGCTCCATTTTGTGTTTATGATATATCTGATTCCTTTTACTGATTACTCTTATTAACATTTCGTATGACAATATAATGGTAGATGGTGGCTATCTCTGTCATCTTAATCTGGTATTACAGACCAAATCATAGGGATAAGCAGACATACTAGAAGTAACTTGTGCTGCTTCTGGGGAGGTGGTAGGTGTTTTGGCAGTATGTACCTCCTCCTGCCCTATCTGAGAAGAACTATCATTTTCATAAGAAGCAGGTTGATCATAAGTTGGAGGAGCGGCAGAACAAATCAGAGTCCAGTCATCATTTGAAGATGCTAGCTGCGTAACTG
Organism: Protopterus annectens; assembly: GCF_019279795.1. Lineage (NCBI taxonomy): Eukaryota > Metazoa > Chordata > Ceratodontiformes > Protopteridae > Protopterus > Protopterus annectens. Next base: position 1,803,776,813 of record NC_056732.1, read on the forward strand.
CTAAATTTTTCTAATTGCCTTAAAGGACATATACCCGACAGTTTTCATTTGCACATTTTTGTAATGAATTTACTGATCTATTAGGTGCCTGCAGCTGTGACTTTAAACTAGCTGAATTATATTTTAAGTTGCTAACTACAAATTCCTTTTCCTATATTTTGGCTTTTTCTTGCCAATCAATAAAAGTTGACCAACAAGAGACTGGTATTATATTCCATTTTTGTTTCAGTTCATTTTTAAAATTTTCTTATCAAAAGTACCTTTTTCCAGAAATTGTAAAGTCTTATCATTAGTACTGAGCTCAGACCATTTTATCAAATAAGTACAGCTGTCTCTACCATATTTATTAAACATATGTCTAACTGGATGGATGGATACTCCATCTCTTTTAAAATATCTGCACTGGTGCCTATGATAAAAACCCACCTTCATACCAAAGGGATAGATATGTTACTGTAATTATAAACCCACTCACATACTAATAAGGAATCCTCTCAGTTCCTTATTATTTTTGTTTTGCTCAAATGATCATCAGAGACATGTGCATTTCTTATTTTTTAACTGATTACTTATTTCTTACATACAATTTTCCTTCTCTTTTACAATTTACCTGCTCATATACAATTATATCTAATGTACAGGTTATTAGTAAACCTTACACGTAGAGCTACAAACTCTGCCAAAGGTGAGAGCAATAAAATTATGTACTGATACAACAGAAATTTGCCCAACAGAAAACCTGTTATAGTGGACCCAGTAGATTCAGAAGCACACAAAAAAATCTCAAAAAATCTGAAATCTCATGGCACCAAACTGTTCCTGTGTAAAATAACTTTCACACAACACAGTTCAGCAGAGAATAGTAATTGCATCTCTTGCAGAAAACAGACATATGTAGGAGACTATGAAATAAAGGTCCTATCTCCTCAAACCATAAACAGCTTGAATCAAATACCAGTTTTGATGAAATGCAACATTACTGAAACAAGTAAAATATAGCCACTGACCAACAAAAAATGAACACTACAGCATTAATTTTGCTAAGACCTCCTGACTCTCTATATTTTCCTTTCCATATTAGGCACAAGTTTTGAATTCCAGAAAAGAACGTTCTATACTTGCCATGTTGGCACTTTTATATTAGCAGGAAATAAATCATTTAAAGCAGACTAAAACAGTTAGGAATCATCTTGAAATGAAAAAGTATTTAAAATACAAACTCTAAAAATGTTCATTCATTTCATACTTCTCTCTTCACAGAAGGGAACAAAAGAATGTCTGAAAAGTCCCATGTCCACGGCATACCTAGGCACATGCAAGAGCCAAAAGGTATGGATCCAGAGGCCAGGTATGGAGAGAAGGGGTCCAAGAGTTGACAACTGCCAAATAACACAATGTTCAGTTCAGAGAGTAGGCTCAGGGGAAGTTTAATTTTGGATGGCAGCAACTGGCAAAGCTGTAAGGGGTGGGAAAAAAATAAGTAAAATGGAGTTAATTATGTGGAACATTTGAGGTTTGCCAAATCCTATAAGAAGAAGAAGAAGAATACAGGAAAAGTTAAACAGGATAGGGGGAGACATTGTTTTATTACAATAGACAAGACTGAATATTACACATGCAGTCCTGTGTCACGACTACCCAAAGTAAGAAATGGACAGTAAGGCAGAAAGGAGGAAGAAGGGGATAGCAGCTATATTTTGTAGATGGATTCAAATAACCACAGAGATAGTGATAAAAAGTGTGATAGGTAGAGGGATAATCTGGTAGGAAAGAGCAGAAGGTGCACACTGGACAATAGGAAACATATATGTACCAAAAGGGGATTAAGAAGAATTCTACAAGAACATTGTTGCACAGACAAGAAGACATGAAATAGAACTAATAATGAGGACTACAATGTCATCTTAAAACTGGAAAAAGGTTGTATGGAAGAAGGGAATAGAACAAAAATATGAGACAAGAACTAGACCAAGGAATTAAAGAGGAAGTGTGCATAGGCACCAGAACCATAGAGTGAGGGGGAGGGAGCACCCCCCACACTTTTTCAATTGCAAGACCTGTAATGTTTTTGGACTCAACTGATCACGCACATGAATTTTAAAAACAGAAGTGTGCGAGTTCCATATCATTGCTGCTAGCTGCTGCCAGAGTCACCCATGGTAAGCACTTCTCCATTTATTTTATAAAGGCAAAGCTCCGTTTATGAAGAGTGTGTGTTATGAAGGCAGAGCTCCATTTGTGTTATAAAGGCAGCAACTCCGTTGTATATGTTATGAAGGCAGCTGCTCTGTTGTTTATGTTAGCTCTTGTGTTTATGTTAGAAGCCAGCAGCTCCATTGTTTATGTTAGCTCCATTGTTTATGTTATGAGAGTAGCAGCTCCATTGTTTATGTTAGAAAGCAGTGTGTGTGTATGTCTGTTTATGTTAGAAGGCATCAGGGTTGTGTGTGGGCTTGCTTATGTTAAGAAGGCAGGTGTGTGTATGTTTATGTTATGAAAGCAGGTGTGTGTGTTTGTTTATGTTATGAGGGGAGGTGTGTGTTTGTTTATGTTATGAAGGCAGTTCTGTGTGTGTCTGTGTGTGTGTGTGTGTGTGTGTGTGTGTGTGTGTGTGTGTGTGTGTGTGTGTGTGTGTGTGTGTGTGTGTGTGTGTGTCTTTGTGTGTTTATGTTATGAAGGCAGGTGTGTGTTATGAATGCAGTTGTGTGTGTGTGTGTGTGTGTGTGTGTGTGTGTGTGTGTGTGTGTGTGTGTTTATGTTATGAAGGCAGATGTGTGTGTGTGTTTATGTTATGAAGGCAGGTGTGTGTGTGTGTGTGTGTGTGTGTGTGTGTGTGTGTTTATGTTATGAACGCAGGTGTGTGTTAGAATTACGCAGGCTCCAACCTTGTCCCTTAGGTACAACAGCCTGCATTCTCTGCCCAGACCACCACTTCTGATTCAGGGAATTGAGTCCATAGCTCTCAAGTCAGAATATTTGGCTCATATTTTTGGTCTTTTCCTCTTAAAATTTGTGTTTTTTTGGCAAATCTGTGAGAACAGAATTCACTAAATAATGATAGCCCTTTAAGTTTCTGTCTTCCTATCTTTTTTGGAAACACATGGTAACACAAAACACTATTTTAGCTACTTTCTAAGATTATACAAGCAATATTTAAAATGTGTTCCTGGTTTTGGGCCTTTGCCCCCCCCCCCCAAATACATTTAGGCTTTTTCCAGATTTCTTCTGCTGTGAAATTAGTGGTGTCAAGTGGTAGTGTTGTTGCCTCACAGCAAGAGGTTCTCCAGTTCGATTCTTGGCTAGGGTGCCTTCTGTGCGGAGTCTGTATGTCCTCCTTGTGTTTTTGTGGGTTTGCTCTGGTTTCATCCCACGTTACAAAAAGATGCATCTGCAGCCTGTCTCCCTGGGCCTCTGCTGAAAATTGTCTTTGTTCCAAGTCAGACTTTCCTGGTAAACAAATGTTAAAAAAAATTACAAGGATATGAGAGCTTCAGGGGAAGAGAAGTTTAGTGCTGCTTATTCCAAGTCTGTTTGCATTGTTGGTAGCACAACTGGTAGTAGCCTTACTTTTAATGCAGAAGTCTGAGGGTTCTACTCCCACAGTATGCAGATGGATCGCTGATCGCTGATACTGTACTGTGTTGTATTTTAAAGGGAGTGGATGCTGCAGTCCTGTGAATGTCCTCCTTTGGAGGAACTACCTAGTAACTATGAACCTGTTACCAGTTTGCCATCCATTCTCTATTGCAATATTACTAGCTTATCATGTTTTAATGTAACATAGGCAAGTTATTCTTCAAGGGCAACAGCCACTTTATTTGTAGATGAAACAATTAAATATAAAGTTGTTTCCTAGCCGCAACCTTTCATTAGTTAGAGATCCCTTTAATGTGGAATTATTTACATGACTTACTTCTGCAGACATTTTGCATATTTACTGATATTGGTGGATTGTAATAACAGAAGTTTGAGTGGCCTTTTATGGTTAAAATTTTATGAAATGGATTGTTTTGTCATTTTTGCTCATATATTTTGTTTCATTACTTACTAGAAGACTGTTCAAAACTACAAAATTAGAACACATTCTAACAAATGGTGCTGTATTATACATGGGATGTAATTTAATACAATCAGAAAGGTGAATCAAAGAATGGATACATGTATCCATGGCCCTAAAAATGTTTGAAAACTGCCCAGAGGAAATTGTGAAAGGCTCAAAATCATGGGCAAATTTTAAGTTTTACTCTTGTTACCAAAGCAATGTATGAAGGTAAAACAGTTCACACTACATTACCATATTACCTTGACCTGGCCAAGCTTTTTGACATAATCGCCTACTTAGGTGTAGTACAAAAGATGAATAATGTAGAAGCAAACACTTGCATCACTAGCTGGATTGCCAACTTGCTCACAGGATACAGGAGATCAAAACAGGGGAAGAGACCAGTCACCAATGGAGTCCCCCAGGGTTCAGTGCCGAGACTTTTTCTGTTTAGCATATACATCTCAAAAGTTAAAGGAAGTACCAAAGGGCTTTGGCCAGCTAAATTTGATATGACATCAAGCTAGAAGCAGTTATTGATTCCCCAAATGACTTAACCATCATGCAGTAAGGCTTGTCCCAAATAATAACTGGTGTAAAAATCATGACAATGCCCTCTGAGAACTGATCCAATTGTTTAGCATTTGGGAAGTTGTGTGTACAGTGACCTAAGTTTTGGCCAACATGTTCCCAGAGTCATAAGAAAGCCTTTCTATATTGGACAGCTTATAAAAAAATTGATTGTGACTAGATCTAGAGATGATGTTGTCCCCCTTTACAAAGCTCTCATTAGGTCAATCATTTTGTATAATATCCACTTTGGCATGTATCTGTCTAGCCCTGTACAACTATTGGAATACCTTCAGAGATACCTTACTAAAAGGATACAAGTCCCAAACAATAGGTCTTGCATAGACCACCTCAAAGATTTATCACTATACTCAGTATCTTACAGAGTGCTTAGAGGTGACATGTCTGGCATACAAGGCATCCTCTGACCTAATACAGATGGACCTACTGGACATCAGCAAGTCAAATGGCATCAGAAATACTCTGTCCAGGTATCTAAACTGAATGTTGTGGAGAGATGGATATATATCACAGAGGCTACCACTGTTCCAGAACAGACTATCCATTCAAGTAAAACAAAGCTCATCCCTGTCCATATTCAAATGCAACTTGGATCTAAGGATGGGTAATATAAAATGTACTCCAGGATTGCCCCACATGTCACTAATGGATAGAGGCAATTCCTAAATGCTGCATCCCTTACATGGGTCCCCTCAAATTATCTATGATATCATCACAGTTATTCTCATTATGGTTAATATACAATTATCAGCCATGGGATAGGTAAGACCAATCAGAAAATGTTAATTCAAGCACCAAAAGGGAATTGGCTAAGCTTAAAATGTCCTCCAAGTGAACCTATGTGGTGGTACCAAATAATTATAAAATTGCCCTTTTTAGAACACTAAGTGCCCCTCTCATCCTCCACCCCCCCAAGTCTTCAATAGCTTCCTGCACCTATGGACGTGTGGCTGGACATCTGGAGGCAAATGTACCCAAATGGGAGGAAATACACCTTCACAATAAACATTTGGTTCAGGCAAGTAGGTTAGACAGGGTCTTAGGGAAGGAAAACATAATGGAAATAATGTAAGAGATCCAAATATAGGAGAGGCACATATTGGATCATGCAGCAGTTAGACTTAAGGTAAGTGCACAGGAACAAAAAACTATAAGAAATGGTGAAGGTGGGCTAGCTATAATTTAAAGGAAACAGAGGACAAAGAAAAAATGCAAGGAGTCAACACAGAGCAATAGAAGACAGAGCAAAATGGAAGAACACTAGTGGGATGGATCTAGGACACTGTCTGCATACCTCTCAACCTCTTTGCATAAGACATTTGGACTAAGCCTAAAATAATGGGAGGGGGGAGGCACAAAAATAGGGACATATTTTAAATACTACTCCTATAAACTAATAAGATTTCCATTAGCCTGCATTTTTTGAAGAATGTGAAGTCTAACACTCAAATGTATACCATTATTTAGTGACTTCAGTCCTCAGTGATTTGCCACAGAACCACAGATTTTATGTGGAACAGACCAAAAATGTTAGTAAAAAAACTGGACAGTTGAATGGATGGATGTCAGGGAAATTGACGAGTGCAGAAGGAAAGGAAAGGCAGTACAGTTGTGTAAGTCACCCATAACAGTAGATGCACAGATTCTTCACTGCTGCAGTAGCAATTATGCTTTAGAGATTATTTCTTGCTTAGAAAATGACAACCAGACAGCTTTAGAGAACTCAGGCTCTCCATCACTCCTTCATGCAGACTGCTGATTGGCTAATCACAGGGAAGGAAATCAGCAGTCAGAGTGAAGCTTTCTTCAGGCCTTTCTTGCCCATACAAGGAGAGAAAAGCCTAACAATCCTGAATCAAACAACCAATAATAACAATAAGACATGTAAAGTAGAGAGAAATATAATCTTACTTTATATCCCAACTACAACTACTTATAAGGGTCAGGGGATGGAAGGTGAGGTAGGCTAACACAGCAGTGAGGAATTCGAACAGCTACTGTTATGGGTAAGTGCAACTTACACAACTGTACTATGTTCATCATTCCCACTGCTGCTGTAGTCCTTAAGCTATATGGGTTGAAGACTATCCAACTTAGGAGGAAGAAGGATATTGATCCAGGAGCAACTGGAGAATGGTCCTGCAAAGCTTGATATTGAACTAGAAAAGGAATCCAGTTTGTAATGCTGTGCAAAAGTATGTAAAGAGGACCATGTAGCTGCCAAAAGAATGCTTCTAAAGTCCATCTCTTTCCAGTATGCCACATAAGAAAACAAGGCTATAGAAGAATGTGTCTCAATATTCCCCAGAATGGATTTGCTATGCTGGGAATAACAAAAAAAATAATAGCTGAGGACACCAATCTGGAAATTGTCTATTTAGACACAGGGTGTATCTTTTCAGCCCCTTGATAAGTAATAAATAGTTGATCAGGTTTTGAAAGGGATTAGTTCAGTCAAGAAAGGGCCTCAGCTGCCTATGCACATCCAGACTATTCAGAATCCTTTCTTCCTACTTTTCAGGTTCTGAGTAGAAGACTGGGAGATTAATGGTTTGACTCAAAGTAAACTCTGAAACCATTCTGAGCTATAATGAGAGGTTTGCTCTAAAAGACACTGCACCACTCCCATAGTACATTCTTCCCTGGTGAAATCAGATCATAGGTCTGTCTCATTCGAAGTTTCTATCCCACCCAACCCTCCCAGCCATAACCAGGCTAAAAAACCTCTCAAAAGCTGACTACAACCCCCTAAGGGTGGGTATTAGTAGCTTCATACCACTGCCAACCTCAGATGATGCAGGTAACTATGCTGAACAGTACACCAAAGCAGTATACAAGCACCTGTATAACTGCATGGACTCAGCCATACCCAAAAGAACTAAAACCTGCTCCTCAAGGAAACACAAACCTGTCTGGTGGACATCCTCTATCAACAAGCTTTACAACAAAATGAAGAAACTGTTGTCCAAGAGCCTTTCTCCCTGGGCCTCCGCTGAAAATTGGCTTCATTCCAAGTCGGACTTTCCCAGTTAACAAATGATAAATAAATAAAATAAATAAAAACGGAACAAATTCCAAATTGGAAAAACTCCCTCTTCAGTATCAACAAGCAAATTAGATCACTAGCAAAAACCTCCAAAGCCAATTACGAATTGAAACTAGCCTTCAAAACAAAGGGAAACCACAAAGCCTTCTTCAGTTAAGTCAGGAAACTCCATGGCAAAACCCAGGTTTGTTCCGAATTAGTACTCAACGATACCACTTACACTGATCCTATTGACTTAGCCAACCAGGTAGAGGATAGGTTCAGTGCAAACTTCACCCCCATCACCACAAAGGTCCATTCGACATCCCTGATACTTGTCCCACACCTCACATCTCTGTAGATCAAGTGTTAATGGCCCTATCCAAGGCAAAGAACACAGCTTCTATGGGACCTGATAGTATCCCAGGCTGTGTTCTGCACCATTTCCAGCAAGAACTAGCTTTGCCATTAAGCACCCTATTCAACCTCAGCCTAAGTACAGGCTTCATTCTGACAGAGTGGAGAACTGACATTGTCATCCCCTTGCAAAAGAGGTGGTGCCACTACTGACCCTAGAAACTATCGCCCCATTAGCTTGACATGTCTGATCTGTAAAGCCATGGAGCATATTATTATTATGGATCTTATAAATGGGTCTATATCATATGTTTGATGTTTAACAACTCTGAACATCATAATATCGCACTTATATGTTCAAAGTTGTAAAACGTCGAACATATGATTAAAAAAAACATTAAAAGAAACTTACCTGACTGATGTAAGCAGGGGGGCAAGCCCCCCTGCAACCCTCACATGGGGGGTTGCACCCCCACTCCCCCTGCTCTTTAAATATACCAACTCCAAGACTGCACTTCAATGCAGTACAGTGCAGAAAGGGAAGATTTCCCTTTACTACACTGTAGCATGATCTCGGAGTTGGTATATTTAAAGAGTGGAGGGTGTGGTGGGTTCAGGGGTGCTTGCCCCCTGCTTACAGCAGTCAGGTAAGTTTCTTTTAAATTTATTTTTAATCATATATTCAAAGTTTTACAACTTCGAACATATAAGTTCGATATTATGATGTTTGAAGTTGTTAAACTTTGAACATATGATATAGACCCTCATAAACAAGGACATAGGCAATATCCAAGCACTTGATCCCACCCAGTTCGGATTTGTCAAGGGCAGATCTTGCTTGTTGAACCTGGTTGTCTTCTTTGAGACTGTCGCCAAGACCCTGGGTGAGGGAAAGGCATACATACAACTTACCTCAACTTGGCCAAGGCCTTTGACACAATCCCCTACTCAGGCATCATCAAAAAGCTAACACAACTTGGCATAAATCCCTATCTCATCAGGTGAGTGACCAACTGGCTCACCACTAGGACCCACTAGGTCAAAATAGGTGCCTCCACCTCCGACAGCAGACCTGTCACTAGTGGTGTTCCCCAGGGATCTGTCCTGGGATGCCTACTATTTGGCATCTACTTCTGAGAGGTCCAGGCAAAGACAAAAGACCCGTGGTTGACCAAGTTTGTGGATGACTGTAAGCTGGATGCTGTCATTGCCTCCCCAAATTATGTTAACATACTGCAAGAGGATCTCACAGCAGCAAATGACTGGTGCCAAAGTCATGGCCTTAAGTTAAAGGCAAAAAAATATATTATCATACCATTTGGCAAAAACACAGCCCCTACTGATTATCACATCAATGGCAACCCCCTAAACACACAACCTGTGGTGACAGACTTGGGTACTCATGTTGACAACAATCTCACATTTGACCATCATGTAGCGGCAGTGGTTAGGAAAGCCTTTTACTTGGTTCACCTCATAAGTAAAGGGAATGCATCCAGAAAAAATGAGGTTATTACCTCTCTGTACTCCTTCCTCATTAGGCCAATAATTGAGTATAACGCCCCATTTCGTATGTGCCTTTCCAAACACCTGCACCAACTGGAAAGGTCACAGAAATACCTCACAAAGAGAATGGCCTCCAACACCTGTCCTATGTGGACAGGCTCAAATCACTATCACTCTACTCAGTATCATACAGATTTCTCAGAGGTGATCTGTGTCATGCCTACAAGGCAATATTGGACCCTACCCTACTAGAGATGCTCCATATCCGTAAGTCTAACTCCTCGCACATTATCTGCTCAAAAGGCCTAAATCTAATATGTGACATCAACAAAACCTGCTGGAGAGACAGGTTTGTCTCCCAGCAGCTGCCCCATCTGTGGAATAGACTTCCCATAATGTCAAACAGGCTACTTCACTGACCCTCTTCAAGTGCAACCTTGATGAGTGGATGGGGAACCACAAATTTGTCCTCGGGTTCCACCTGTATCCCTCATTGACAAGGACGACAGGTGCTGACTGATGTTTCTGTTTTGGGAGATAAACTCCTGGCTAGGCTTGTAAGGACCCCAGGGCAATTAGCCTAGTAATCTCCTATGATCCTATGATAAGGCACCAATCCCTGAGGAAAATGAGAGAGGGTACACCCACCATGAGAGCTTGCAACTCAGATACACTTTTGCAAATATCAGAGCAATGGTGATTACAGTTTTCCAAGTCAAGAAAGCAGTTTTGTAAGTAAACTTACCATTAAAATAGATGTTCAAATGCTAGCTGCTGATTTAGCCTAAGTTACTGGGTTATATCCTGTTAAGTATATAACAGCTCACCTGCTTAGAAAGCTTTCAGGGCACCGTCTACATGCCCAAATAATTAACCAACTTAAGCTGAGCTGACTAAAAGATAGGTTTGGGTGACAAGCCCTTCAGACCTTCCATGCTAACTGAAAGAAGTGAGTTAGGCCCTTAGAGAAGATAGCTAGGAGTAACAAAAATAAATAAATAAATAAATGCCCACACCCTGGCATCAAAAACATCAAAAAATGAGGGGGGTGGAGGGACAAAGCAGTTAGCGCAGCAGCAATTATTCGAACATCTACTGTTATGGTAAGTGTACTAACCAACTGTACTGTGCTCATAATATTGTTAACTGCTGAAGACACATAAGCTGTATGTGTAGATTTCCATAGCTTAGAACGTCTTGAAGGTGGAACTGGAGAGGAGCCTTCGGAAAATGATCTTAGAAAAACCTGTCTTACACTTGTGGAAGCATCTAGCTTGCAGTGCTTTGTAAAAGCATGTAAAGAGGACCAAGTAGCTGCTTCTAGAATACTTCTAGAATCCAGTCCTTTCTGATAAGCCAGTAAAGAAGCTAAAGCAGTAAAGTCAGTCATGGTACTGCCTGAAATAGTTTTGTTGTGATGGGAATAACAAAAGGCCTGAGTTGCACTTGCAAATAGTTGACTTTGACACAGGTTGACCTTTCTTCTTATCTTCACAAGAAATGAACAACTGACCGGAAGTCCTGAAATATTTTTCTCTGTCAAAATAGAACCTGAGATGTCTGTGGACATCCAAAATATGGAGTATCCTTTCTCCCTCATTTTTGGGACCAAGAAAAAAACACAGGAAAATGGGTAGTTTAGCTTAAAGTAAAATTGGATAGCACTTTAAGCATAAATGTAGTACTAGTTCTCAAAGAAACCATGTCCCTGTGGAAAATGAAATATGGCTGACCCATCTAAGAGTTTGCAGTGGTCAGAGCAATCACTAAAGCCATTTTCTATGTTAAGAACCTCAAAAGTCAGCCAGAAGAGCTGGTTTAAATGGAAAAAGTGTTGGCTTCTCTAAAACAAAGTTGAGATCCCAAGGAGGAACCACCAGTTTTCTTGATGGTCTCTTATGTAATACCCCTTTAGAAAACACGTTAACATGAGAATGCACTGAAAGAATGAGATTCATGGGCAGACATGCTGAACTGCCAATATATGAATCCTGGCGGAGGTGTAAGACAGGCAGTAGAATAGTAACTCACAACTATTGAAAACCAGAGAAACACTAGCCCTGAATGGGTGTTGGTTATATTGTTGGCACCAACTAGAAAATCTTTTCTTTTTGTTTACATATGATTTTCTAGTAGCATGCTTTCTTGCCTTCATTAGAAACTGCTGCACATTGTCAGTAAACAGGTGCCTAAAAAGTAGTAAGACCTTATCACCCAGACAATTAAAGTTGTTTGAATGTGGGATTTATCAAACACCCCTGTTCTTCAGTGAGTGGATCCATTCTGGAAGGAGGTTTGTAGTAATTGTTCCTGGACAATTCTAGAAAAGGAAGAACAACTGTTGCCAGGGCCAAAAGGGAGTCACCACAATAATCCTGGGGGATTTTCAGAAGCATCCGGGATATAAGTGGAAAGGATGGAAAAGTATACAGGAACATTTCTGTCCAAGGAAAAGAAAATGCATCTGTTTATCAGGAATTTTTGCAGAGACCTGGAGCAGAATTTTCCCAGGTAATTGTTCGGAGAGTAGGCAAAAAGGTCTACTTGAAATACTCCTCACAGTTGGATCAGTTCTTGGAAGATCCCTGATCTAGTTTCTATTTATGGATGGGAGTCTGCCTTTGTCCTGCTCAGCTTGTCTGCCACACAATTGTGCTTTGAAGGAATGCAGGATGCCTGTAGCAGGAGATTGTGCTGTAAAGTTATATCCCATGTGAGCATGTCGAGTCTGCACAGAGGGTAAGATCTGGTTCCCCCTTGCTTGTTTATGTACAGCATCACTGTGGTATTATCTGTAACCACCTGGAGTGGTCCTGTTGACCAGCAGTGATTTCAAGAATTGAGTACCTTGATAAGGATAAGTAGATCTTTTATGTTTATATGCTTGTTTCTATCGTCCCAGATACCTTGCACTTTTGTCCCCTTTAATACTACTCCCAAAGCAAAGTAAGCGGCATCTGTGTTGACTGACTGCATTGGAGCAGGAGGGGGGAAGGGGAGGCCTGGACTGAAGAAAATGTAATGTCTCTAACAGTGACTTCTCTTCTCACAAATCCCAGAAATGGGATCTCAAAAAAATAGCGTGTGTAAGTCTGGGACCAAATAGACTTCAGATACCATTGTGTCTTTCTCATGTGGAGTCTTCCAAGAAATATTATGAGAATCGGGTCCCTATTAAATTATTGAACGTTTCAAAGTTCAAATGTCATATGATCAAAATCATATGATCATGTGATCAAACTTTGAAAAGTTCGAAGGTGAAAGGCAACTGCTCCGTACATGCAGAATAGGAAGTTTTCCCTTTTCAGCACTGAAGTGCGGTCTCAGAGTTGGTATATTTAAGTAGGTGGGGTGTGGGGGGTGCAGGGCAGCTTGTCCCCCTGCTTAGAGTGTTAAGGTAAGTGTTTTTTTTTTTACATTTTTATTATATATTCAAAGATTCAAGTTTTGCTCATATGTTGTCGAACATATAAGGTTTGAAATTTTGACGCTTCGAAATTATAATATAGACCCATAAGAATCGTAAATGCCATGAGGCATATAATCCTCAGGTATTCTCTGTCAGTAACTGAAGTCTGAGCGGAGAACCTCTGCAGTAGATCTAAATATAGATCTCTTTTTTTCTTGTAGAAGAAATGCTCTTTGTACTGAAGTGTCTAACAGACACCCCAGGAACACAATCCTGTGTGGTGGAATCAGAAAATATTTCAGAATGTACTCTTGGAATCTCAGCCTGTGTAGGAGGTCTCTCGCTCCAATGAGAGAGACTCCTGGCATTTTGGAAAAGACTCTACAAAAATAAGTAACTTGTTTAAAATAAACCTGCAGTGAGCTAAAAAAGGAGCTAGACACTTTGTGAACATTTGGAGAAATGGACAGTCCACAGAGAAAGGCAGATAACTGATAATGTGAATCAGACATACAAAATCTTAAAAATTGCCTGAAGTCTGGATGGATAGGAATTTCACGATAAGCATCTAGTGCTACAAAAAAAAAATATTTTAAACGGGAAGAAGGGGAAGCAGCGTGTGAAGTGATATCATTTTGAGCTTGGGCAATATCACATACTAGTTTAGGAAAGAGACTTCCAGAACTGCTTTCCTGGAATGTTCTCTCTTTGGCATGAAAAATATCCTCAAATAAAAACACTGAACAGTTACTATTATTCCCTGAAAAAGCATGTGCTTTATGACAGGATGAAATAGAGGGATAGATGAGGAATAACGCCCTTGAGGGGAAGAACTTTCTACCACTGCCATCTATAGCCTTGATGAATTATCTTTAGAGCCCATTTGTCTGTAACTATCAGTTGTCAAAGAAAGAAGTGGAGAATCAGATTTTCTGGTAGAAAAAAGGGATTGCCGTAGTACGAGGGAACAAAGTCTCTTAAACAGTCATTCTGACATCTGACTGTTCTTGCTTTTGAGAGTTTCCAGAATTCTTCCAAGAAATTCCTTGCCGTTTCTTCATAAACTCTGTTTACATGTATTTTCTTGAGACTGTTTATTTTACTTCTTACCAAAACTGGATGAGGAGTTAGAGAATTCCCCAGAAAATTTAGAAAAAAAGGGCTGAAAAAATCTTCAAAGATTCCCTGTATCAGCTTACCCCTTTTCATCTCATTTTTTTATCACTTCTGCAGCAGAGGGGACAAAAACCAAAATCACTACCCAAAGAGAAACTGAAATCTCATTTTTAACATCATCTTGTACCAGTGGCGATAACACTTGAAGAATTGCCAGTTTAGTCATGCACACACCGTATAGAATGAGAAGTGACTTGAATGATAGAAGAAATTAAATTATTTACAGCAGACATTTCCTCACAAGCAGAAACTTCAGATAAACATCTCTCATGCTTTCACAACTACTTGGGACAAAACTGAACATATGAGTCTGTCAATTCAAAGTTCTGATAATCAAAGTTGCAAAAGCATACACTTCCCCAATACTTATTAGTAATATTGCCATCCTTATCAGAAGAAGTAGGAATGGAATTAACGAAGTGTTTAGCAGCAGAAGGATTAACAAAAGCTATAGCTGCTGGATCACATTTGGGAAGAGTGCATAAAATCTTAAAAGACTGAGGAATTTGTATACATCCAATCTGCCTTTTTAGGAGCAGCTGGCTGTCAGGAAAATTGTAGGCACTAACCCTGTTAGAATGATTTTTTTTCACTTAAAAGTAGTTGATACGCATAAGGAAGAATAAATGTAGTAGAATAAGCCTGAAAATATAGAGTCAGACTTGTGTTTTCATTTATGCACACAATTTCAGGGAAAGACAGTTCAGAAGAAGGGAAAAGATAACCTTTCTGGCTAAGTACGAGATGTTCAGAAATAACAGAATGCCCCTTTTTCAAGGGACAGATATGTGTACTTGCAATGGAATGCTAGATAAAGAACAGACAGGCACTGCCAGGCACCTGCAAGACAAGGCCTGGGAATCAAGGTCAAGGGGGTGGATATGGCTACCACTGGAAAGTTACTGGGCTGAAGTAATATGATATGCATGCTTACGACAGAGAAGTCAGTTAAAGTTTGGTACAAGACTTGTTCAGATATCTTTATTGGACAACATTTGTACTATAATTTATTTGATGCTGCTATATCTTATCAGTTTTTTCACTTACCCGGTGAGGCAGGGGGTGAACCCCACTGGGACTTTTGCTTTTGGGTTCAAGAGCCCGAGTGCGACCCGCTCTGAGGACAGTTTATACAACTTGGAAGTAACCATGAAAGAAACATTGTCTCCTGACTGAAAAGTTGATATGGCTGCCAAATGTACTTAGATTGTAGAAAAACTAGCACTTTCTTTAAAAAGAGAAGCTAAAATCTCCAACACAGAAGAAATATGGGCAGTTACGGGATCAATGTCGTTTTTCAGGGCCCAACTTATGTTCATAGTTTCATAGATTAGTACTAAGCTAACTGCCCTTGCGAGCCATTTTAAGCCTAGACAATTATCCCTTGTGAGACTCAAACCCTGCACCTTGTGTTTGTAAGGCAACACCTTGGGGAATCTTTTCCATTTACTCATGTAAATCCTTTTAGTGGGATCTTTCTGTGAGGGCAAAATAATATCATGAACAGGGGAAGAAAGCCTGGGCTGTGTAGCTATTAATGGAAATGGAGAAACCATCTGGTTAGTTTGAGGGCTTAGATATTGGGATGTTTCACCCTGACGGATGTGTGAGAAAGTCTGGACTGGGATCCAGTATCTAAGGATGATAATGATGATGAGATACCACATTTAGCAAGGCTAAAAAAGGAGCAATGAGGATGATTGACCTCTTCAAATGACTGGCATTCTGCAGACATTTTGGAATCATAAGTACTGGGGGATAGATGTAAAGGAGCCCAGAGGGCCAAACGTGGACTACAGCATCTCTCTGTGACTCCCCCTAAGGGGGCATCAGGGTAAAATACCTGCTGCATTTGTTGATGTGGGGGAAGCAAAATGATCACAGCATGGTTGGCCCCAGTGATGGAAAATACTTTATGCCCTTGTCTGATTGAGAGACCACTCATGAAGCATCAGAATAGCTCTGCTGAGTTTGTCCACTAGAACGTTGGATTTCCCCAAAATGTGCATTGCCACTAGAAAGTGGTTGGAAGAGATTAACCATTGCTGCACTCTCATAGTTTCTCAACAAAGGGAGTAAGATCAAGTTTTGCCTTGTTTGCTGATATACCAGACCACAGACATGTTTTTGGTTTGAATAGCAATGGTCTCCAGAGGAAAAACATCTTGAAATGGCTTTAAAGCTAGAAGGAGTGCTCTCATTTCTTGCAAAATGATATATAAATTGGTCTCTTGGGGGACCACAAGCCTTGGACTATCCTTCCCAAAAAATTCCCCTCCTTCCCCAACTGGGAGGAGTCCATGGTTACTGTGGCCACTGGGGGAGACAGAACCTATGAGATTGTCATCCAAATGGATCCCCCATTGAAGATGGTTTCTTTACACTTAAATGAGCCTGACTGGGAAGAAAAGAGATTGTCAAACAACAGACCACTGAACAGCTAGAGTCAATTGGAGAGCATGCATATAGTAATGTGCTAATGGGATTAATACTATAGATACTGCCATGGAACCTATAGCCTATAGGGCAAGTCTGGCATGAGACCAGGATGAGAAATAATTTGTTGAACCTGGTACTTGATTGGGTTCATAAAATATGAGGTGGGGAAGCAATATGACTTACCATGCTTAGACAAGCACCAGTGAACTACAGGCTCTGTACAGGTAGCAGCTTAGATTTATAAATGTTGACTGTTATGCCTAGCAACTGGCAAATTTGCAGAAAATAGTCCCTGGACTGTTCAAGGAGATACTTGGTTGGGGTGATGAGGAGCCAGTCATCTAACAATGGAAATACCCAGAATCCTTGCAGTCTCAGGTGAGCTGCTACCACTGCCATACACTTAGTAAACACTCTGGGGGCTGTAGTGAGTCCAAAGGGAAGGGCTCTGAATTGGTAGTGACTGGCTTCCAGCCAAAAGAGCAAGTGTCTTCTGGGGCATCTATCTATTTCGATGTGATAGTATGCACCCTGAAGATAAATTGATCACTTACAATTGTCATTGTGTAAAAGAGATAGAATGGACCGAACTGTGACCATCCGGAACTTTGATTTCCTCACTTATTGGTTCAGATTGCTTATATCCAGAATTGGTCTCAGATCTTTTGTTCTTTTTGTCACTAAAAAGAACCTCGAAGAAGTTCAAAATACTCTCTGGTTTTTTTTGGGACCTCCTGGATGACTCTTTTGTCCAGCAGTTCTGAATTTCTTGAGCTGCAGCTTATCTCTGCTGACTGGGTGGAACATTGGGAAGCTTTCTGCTTTTGGAAGTGGGCATTTGGAAAGATGGTATAAAGTAATTTTTGGATATTATTTTTAGCACCCAAGAATTTCTAGTTACAGTAGCCCAGGCATCTGGGTGCAAGGAGAAGCATCTCCAACTGCCTTCAGGGGCTGGTAGTCAGGCGGCACTTCAGGAGCACTGGAAGAGACTATCCAGAAAAGAATCTCAGAAACTATGATTTTGCAGGCCTTCTATGCCACAAGGCTAAGGTCTTCCATTTGGCTCCCTCCTCTGTTTCTGAGGGAGTTGTCTCTGCATGAATCCTGGAAAGATCCCTGCAATTTACAGAGCAATATTTCCTGGCCTCCTGTTTTATTCCTTGGAAAAGATTGTTGTGGGGTAGAAACGCAAAGAGACTTTCTTTTCTGTTCACTGCGGAGAAGTATTTTTTACACAGAAGGAACAGCAAGGATGTTCCATCAAAAGAAGCATTGACGAAAGAAGACTTGAAAGGCTCTGCAAAATCACATAACTGCATCTAGGCATGTCTCCTTAAGGAAATGCCAGAAGTGGCAGCCCATGAGGTGCCTTCTGCTGCATGAGAAATCAACCTCATGGATGCACTGGAAATAGATAAAAGTGCAGCCAGCTGCAAGGATGACCTTTTGTAATCCTCTTCAGACATGGACTTCAAGAGGGATTTTGAAAGTTCGTTGGTGAAATCTCTCTACAATCTTCCCAGGGACCTTAAGGCAAAGGTTGCTGAAGCAATACACACTTTCAAAACCTACCCATGTGATATAAAATTCATCATTTTCTATAATGCCTCATGCCTCATGTTTCCAATCTTTTTCAGCTACTTAAATATTATAATACTTGCACAATACCCAATGCAACAATCTTGCCACATTATTTTGCCTTTCAGTGAACACTCCTTCACAACCAGCAACAAGATTTGTGACTGCTTCCAATTCTGATTTACAAAACATACTTTTGTCTCTTTCTCCCACAAGTTCAATGGACTTTGTAAACCAACATGTATGTAGTCCACTGTCTTGGGCCACCAATATTAACCTTTCTTCTTTCAGTTTAAATTCACCTCTCCTTACCCATTCCTGTGCTAAATCTTGATCAACATGAGGTTGTTCCAAAAGTTTTCTGTACTTGAAACTATATTTATGCATTTTCCACATTTCTTGCCTTCTCATCTGATCCTTCACCTTATATTCTTTCTTTTGTTTTTTTTGGCACATTCAGTTGCTGCCTAATTTTTATCTACTTCTGGTTTGATTTCCATTCCTGCTTGACTCTGATATGCTTCTGCTCAACTCGGCAGTAAGTCATCTTAGATGTATTCTCCTCATGTTTTAAAACTTTCAATATGTTTGAGTCTTGTGAGGTCAGCAGATATGTTTTTAGTCCTACAACTGCAGATCTATACATGTAATCGTTTTCGAGGATGCCCACACCTCCTTTATAATGGTGAATATATAATCTTGGTATACAATGATTTTTATAAATCCTGTGGTAAGTATGAAGCATCCTTCTTGTTTTCCTGTCCAACCAATCCAACACCTTTTGGGACCAGTCAGTCACTCGAAAACTGTAAGTAAGGACAGGAAGAGCAAATTGGTTTATAGCTTGGACTTTGTTCCCAGATGTCAGCGCTGTTCTCAGTATTGATTTTAGTCTTCTAAAATATTCCTAAGTTTCATTCACATCTATTCATGTTGATACCTCATCAATTCCCAAATATTTATATACTCCCTCGTGGTCAAGTTCTTTTATATCACATTTCTACACAGGCTGATGTTTTCTTGGTGCTGCAGCTTTCCTGCTTTAAAGTTTGCTTTTGGAAGACCAAATAACATTCTTATATCATCTGAAAAAGTTTTGACAACTTGCAGTTGTGTTTTCAGTTCCTCATCTGATGAACTATACAAGTTTTAAATTTTCCACAAAATGAAGAGAATTCTTTACACTTTGTTGTTTTCTGGAAGCCAAATTGTAGCCATGACGTAATCTGTTAAATAAACGCTTAATGGATTAAGGGCAAGGCAAAAAAGCAGTGGTGACAATGAGTCACCTTGGAATATCCTCCTTTGAATTTTTATCCCTGGAATAATACTCTGCCCTTTACCATGGCTTAACTGCAAAGTGGTTTGCCACTGTTTCATGGTCGCTGTAATGTTATCAGTCAGTGTGGGTGCATCTTATACATTTTTAAGTACTCTTTTATCGATGAATGTGGGATGCTGTCAAATGCTTTTTGTAGTCTGTTTATGCCATACTTAGATTCTTTCCCTTTTTATCGCTTTCCATTATGACTTCATTTAACAACAAATGATCCTTTGTTCCATGTAACTTTTTTTGTTACCCTTTTGTTCTATTGTCATGATTGTGTTTTCTTCTAAATGACTATAAACTCTTGTCAGCATCAATTTCAGTGTATAGTTTATACATTGTTGGAAGGCAAGTTATTGGTTTATAGTTTTTAGGATAGCTTGCAGGTTCGTTCTTAAGTAGGAGTATTGTTTTTCCTGTTGTTAACCAGGTTAGCATTTGTTTGAGGTGCGCATATAGACAGTTCTTACTCATGACAAAATGTAAATGTAAAGATGTTAATCATTTTTGCCTGAAGTTATGTACTGCATCTGGGCATGTTTTTTTTTTCAATTTGCAGCTTTTTTTAACTTTGTTTCAAATTTCTTTGGCTGTTACTTCATCCCATTTCATATCATGTACATTTGAACTTCTTAGTCTTTCTTTTATTTCTTCTATCCATTCAGAGTCTTTATATTCCACAGGAGCTTCATAAATATTTCTCCAAAGTTTATCTATTTATTCTTTTTTAGGTGGTGTTTCAACTCTGTTTGCCTTGTTTCTCAGTTCTCTATAAAACTTTTTTGGGTTGTCAATAAAGTGCTTATTTTGTACTTTTTCTTTATTTTTATCTGCATATCTTCAAGTTTTTTCTGGCCATGCAGATATTTTTAGTTTATTATTTGCAACAGTGCACAACAGATCCTCATCTGTTCTGATCCTGTGCATTCCTGCAATCATATATATCTTTCTGAGTATTTTTGTTGATCTGTATCCCCTTCTGTACTTTTCTAACAGTGACACATCTTGTCTTAATTGCTTTATAGTTTTCTCTTTTCGATACTTCCATGATGGCATTTGATTTCTTGATTTCTCCCCTTCCTTTCCCTTAGTGCCCTCTGTTTTTGTAGTAAGACTTTATCTTTTATTAATTTAGCTGCACAGTAATATATCCTATCTATTTTTGTATGTCACATAAATTTCTATGAACAGTCCCAATTACAGTGTTCATTTGTTTTATCAAATTTCTAATTATTTTTTTTTACCGACTTTCTGTAGTCTATTTCTTTCATTGATCTTAATATGTATGTCTAGTTCTATCAAATCAAGCAACTCTTCTCTTAGATCATTTTCCTCTAAATGTAGGGCACATTCTTTGTTCCCCATTTCCTGCACACATTCTACAGAAAGTTCCAGAGCATCTTCCTATGCCACCTTCTCTTTAGTTTCATCCTGTGTCATCCATTGTTCTTTCACTGGTCTATACATCAGAATTGCTACAGTTTCCTGTTCCTTTCCTTATTGTGCAACTCTAGCTGAACTTTTGTATAGGTTTCCTATGGAAATCTCAAAATATTTTCATATGATAACTGATCAGATGTTTTATGCTTCACTGGGTTTTCCTTAATTTGGGGATACGTTGCTCTATTCTGCTGTGGTATTATCATAGTTAGATTTTCAACAATAAACTCTTCACTTTGCAGGTAATCCATGACCTTAGTTTCTGTTTCTTTAACTTTTCCATAACTAATTCTCTTTTCTTCTTTTCCTCTTTGTTTTCTTATTTTTGTATTCTAAAATTTTCCATATCCAGATGCCTTTGCCTGTAATTCTCTTCAAATATCTTTTGTGGTGCTATTTTTGCATTGATTAACTTTGCTTTCACATTTGCATAAATCTTGCACCATATTAAATCTCTTTTTCTTTCCCATGTCTATATTTCTTCTTCAGTTGTCTCCTGCTCCTCTTGTTTCTCTTTACTTGGGGGACTCGTTCCATCATGCTGTGATATAGCCTGTGTTAAGTTTTCTATAATAAATCCTTCACGTCACAGGTATTCCATGACTTCAACTTCTATTTTTTAACTTCTACTTTACCAATCTTATGTTCTATGTTCTCTCTTTGTGATCTTATTGTTTGTATTGTGAAATTGTCCATATCTGGATACTTTTGTTTGAATATCTTTGGGGCTGCTGTTTTTTGTATTGATTAATTTGGATTTCTCCTTTGCATAAATATTGTACCATATCATACTTCTCTTTCTTTCCCATGTCTATATTTCTTTTTTATACCTTTCAAAAACCTCTAGATTTTGTTCTTTATATTTTAGCACTTCCTCATTCTCTTCTTTCTCCAAATGGCCTAAAGTTTCTTGGTCAATATAATGTTTCTCATAAATGTGTTGTATTAATATGCACAAATTTGCATTTGAAGCTTTTGACAGTTTTTCTTGTGCAAGTATTTTTCTTTCTTTTAATTTTTCTCTTTATCGTTTTGTTTATGTTTTTTCCAGAAATTCTGGGCTTGTTGCATTGTAGTAACAATACATCATTTCTTTATTATCCTCAACAGTCCACTCTATCAGCTTTATGGCTCTTTTTTTTGCCTGTCCGTTTTTGTGATTTTTGTGGGCTTCTACTTCCTTCTCCAACAGGGGGCCATCACCTTCTACAGCAGGGGTGCATCCTTTTCTACAACAGGGGAGCCATCCCCTTCTGCAATAGAAGGGTCAGCCCCTCCTACAGCAAAGGGACCATCTTGGTTGTCCCTGTGGAGCAGGTCTGATGAGATCACAGCTTGAAACCACAGGGGAAAAAGTGCAAGATCTGAGGAAATATGACAGACTGGATCTCTTGAATGAGTGAAATCCTCTCCACAGCCTCAAAGGTCTATGAACCAGGGGAAGCTGTAGCCAACCTCACTGTAGCTAAGACTTCCAAAGCAGGCAAACCACAGCTTTGTCCAAATCCATGCCTTGAGAAGGGAGCCAGACCTGAGCTATCTTTCACCAGGGTTGTTTGAGACAAGGATGGCTTCACCATTGTCTGAGTAAATCCTGGCTCCACTGATCTGACACCAACGCTTCCACTCTAAGGCTCCTCCTGATCCAAGGGAATAGGATTGAAGATATTATTCTTTTTGGGGCAGACATCAATACTCTTGGAGCTCTTGAATCCATGGGCTTAGAAACTGAAGAATGGATCAAAGACAGAGATACAACTGTATGGGAAGTGGCAGGAAGGCCCATGGATGCAGTGTGAGATGGAACTGGTATAACCCCATTTGGATCTGTGCTCTAAAAATTTTTCTCAACATCCTATCCACTGCCGTTTCAGAAAGACTCCTGGAGGACTTGACAGATAAGGTAGCAGACAGAGGTATGGATTATTTTCTTGCAGTTTGCCTTAGTGGAGAATGGAAATGAGGAGAAATAAGGTTGACCATGAACTTGGGTGAGTGAGTGACATGTAAGAAGTGCTAGGAGTTGGAGCCAATGGTTTTGGGTCCATAGGTTCAATAGTGGGACTGGTTGAAGTAACTATTAGATCCAAAGACTTAGGATCTGTATTTTTTAATTTGGATACAATGAACCTGGATCTGATTATCTTCATATTTTTTGTGGAGGCTCTGAGGATGAAAAAGTCTTATGAGACTTTCATAGAGATTGTTTCCTATGCTCCAACAAAGCCTTGGATGGTTTGCAGGGGGGTTTGAGCCCTGGAGGATGAAGAAGATGACAGCGGTAATAACCCTTTGAGGACTAGCTTGTTTCTCCTATCCTCAATGGCCCTTGAGTTAAACACAGCACAAATGGTACAGTTCTTACCCAGATGTGCTGCCCCCAAACAATAAACACACTCCCTGTGGGCATCCAAGTTTGGAATTTTTCCCACAGGAAGTGTATTTTTTAAAACCTGTAGGTTTCTCAACTATAGTAAGCTCTCAATAACAAGAAGAAAACAGAATAGGTAGGAAAATTAAATATAGCTTTTTTTAAATCAAGGCTAACTAAGATTATAGAAATAGGACTACCAACAACGGTAAATAAGAACACCCTGTATATCCATAAGAAAAAAAAACAGGAAAGGGAATATGTAAAGAAAGGTACCAACAATGGTACATAAAAGTTATCTTGCTGAGGTGGAGAATTAACAGAGAGAAGAAAACTTGAAGAACTAAGAAGGAAGAAATATAAGTAACTAGCAAATTAGAAATATAAGTGGAGAGATTTTAATACTCAAAACCACTTACTACACAACCTGAAAATGCTCAGAGAGTGGATTTACATCTGTGCGAGATGGCAGCAAATGAGATCTGAGCTATTAGAGATGGACTAGGGCATTATGGGTAGAGGAAGGAGCTAGAGAGTTGGATCCAAAGTCTGCAGAATGCATCTGTGTTAGATCTATAATCCATACGTTGAAGAAGAATGAAAAGGACAACATCAGACTGAAAGTTATGTACTTACCATGATGACATATCCATGAAGTCTGCTTTTCAGCTGGTTCAATCTTTGGTCACATCAGATCTGACTGGATCCAACCTTGGAGTCTTTCAGAACACGTGGATACAGGAGTCTGACTCTCCCCTACCCATAAGTCTCTCTTTTTCTCTCAATACCTCAGACTTAGTTTGGGTATTCATAACAGAAAATAATATTATTTCATTATTTTAAGGGAAGGGTAAGGGTACATAACCACCTAGACCAACCAATGACTTGTATAAATCAGGCAGTTGAGGTTGCAACTGAGAAGGCTCCTGGTAAAGACCATTCGTTCAATGAGGAGCACTATGTGGCAATTTGGACTGGGGTAAGGAGGGAGGGATGTTGAATTGGATGAAAAGAAGACAATACAATGCTATCATTACAGTAAGTGCAACATTTTATATCCAATGTTATCTATTTTCATCTGATTCAACCTTTTGGATAGATACCCTGGCTAACAAAAACCCAGGTGGTATCAAGAAAGGATATTCTTGAAAATAATGAAGGAACCAAAGGATGCACGGGATCTTGATCACACATCCAACTTGTAATGGGATATAAATGTGTGAACTGTGAACCAAGTGGCCACAGCCCATATTTAATCAATGGGAATGCGGCAGTGGAAGTAACTACAGATCTTGTTGAATGAGCTCTGCGTTTCTTGGTTGAAGAAATACCTAGCTTTTTATACACAAAAACTATACAGTCTTTATGCCGCCTGACCTTGACAAAGTCACTTTAGAGACACTTTGGCCTGATTTGGCTTTAGAGAACACATCAAACAGCTAATCAGACTTCCTAAACTCTTTGGTTCTGCTAAGATAGAATCTGAGTTGTCTATGAATATCTAGTAAGTGCAAAGTATTTTCCCCTTTGTTGGAAAATTTGGGGAAGAATATTAGTAAACTGATGCACTGAAGTTCATTTCAGATGGCAACTTTGGAGTGAATGAAGGGTTCATTCTTATAGAAACCCTATCTTTATGAAAAGTCAAGTACAGGGGTTTGCAACATAATGCTTGTAATTTAGAAATACTTCTTGCAGAGGTGACTGTCACCAGAAATATGGTTTTCCAAGAAAGAAATTTTAAATCTGTTAAGATGAAGAGTTGAAATAGAGGTTGTCTCAAGATTTGCAAGATGATATTTAAGTCCTAAGGAAGGATCATATCCTTTACAAGAGGTCGTAGTAAGAAAGGTCCTTTCAGAAAAGCCTTAGAAATCATTAATGAAGCTATAGGCATTTAGGTGTGGCCTGTATTATAGCTGGAAATAGCTGCTAATTGGACTTTGATTGTTGATAAACTACAGCCTTTGTGGAACACATGTGACAAGAAGCCTAAAACAAAATACATCAGAACTGAGAAAGGATCCATCCCTTGGGATGTTGCCCAGACTGGAAACCTCTTCTGTTTACTGAGGTAAACTTTTATAGTACTTGCTTTTTGTGAAGCTGATAAAATATGAACCTCCTGAGCAGAAAGTCTGGCATCTCTGGTGCAGTTAATACTGGAGGAATCAAGTGATTAGCTCAAAGGTCTCTGGATCAAGGATAGGTGAATCAGGAGATCTGGATGGCAGTCCAGCATCCAGGGAGGACCTATCAGATGTGCCTAAAGACAGGGATCCAAACTTGCCAAGGCCAAAAGGAAGCAATGAGAATTACTTTTGCCCTGCACCTCCTAACTTTCTGAAGAAAATCTGTTATTAGAGGAAATGGAGAAAAGCATACAGGAGACACAGGGGCCAGGTGTGGACAAGAGCATCCCTATGTGACTGATCCTGTGGATGGATAAAGGCAAAGTAAGTGCTGTACTTGTGGTTTAGGTAAGAGGAAAACTGGTCACAGTACAGTGGATCCCAATGACTGAAGATATGGTTTGTCTCTTTCTGATTGAGGGACTACTCATGAGGCAGGGAATGGATCTGCTCAGCCTCAGGATATGCATTGTTTTTAGAAAGTGATGGGAAGACATCACCCATTTCCACACTCGTGTGGCTTGTAAGCATAAGAGATATGAGTGCGATCCCCCCTGTTTGTTGATGTACCAGACTACTGCAGCGTTGTCTGTCTCAACTGAAATCACACCTTCATGGAGAGAGTTTTGAAAAGTCTGCAGTGCTAAGAGGACTGCTGTCATCTACAAAATGCTGATGTGAAGATTGGTCTCCATATGTGACTATGAACCATAGATCATCTTCCATTCATAGTGTCCCCCCATCCACCCCAAGAGGGAAGTGCCCATGGTAAATATGGCTGTGGGAGGGGATGGGGAAAATACTCAACTTTCCAGAATTGCTGGTCAGGTCAACCACCTGATATGAGCCCTGCAAACTGGCATCAGATGAATACAAGTGTGAAGAGAATGCAAAATATTGGACCACTGAACTGACAGGGTCCACTGAAGAACCCTCATGTGATATCTGGACAGGGGAACTAACATGATTGGCAAAGCCATTCTGAGAATAAGTCTTACAAGGGGTGATGCAGTGCTTGAGCGGCTACCTGACACAGAGATAAAACCCTGGACTCTGGAAGTTTGGCTATTTGACTAGTTGTATCCAGGTGACATCCAATAAACTCTATTTATTATGCAGGTATTTGTTGACTCTTTGATTCATTGTGATGCCCAGTTTGAGAAGAAGTTGGAGTAAAAAGTCCTGTTGTTGAGTCAAAATATCATTGATTGGGGCAATGAGGATTGAATCATCTAAGTATGGGAACTGAGTGCATCCGCAGTACCCACGTCAGGAATGACAGTCCTTTATATTTCAACTCTGCCTGTGTCCCTTACTCCCTCAACTCCATTTCTGTCAGATTGGGATGAGTCCCATAGATGTGATGTCAGAGTCAAAACTCAGAGAGCTCAGAACCATAGCAGTCTGAGGTATACTGCCAGTACTGTCATGCATTTGTGTCAATGGAAAAAACTTCAAAGACCAATTCAGGTAAGGTTCAAGCAAGGCACCCTTTATTACTTGCAGCAAGGAGACAAAGCATGTAGGCACAAGGTTTGTCCGAATTATTGGTTATTAGTATGTTATTCTTATACAGTTCTCTTCCTGTCACACAGAAAATGTTACTATTCTATTGCTGACGTAGTTAGACACAGCTTTCTGTATGTTCTACAGAAAATGTTACTAGACTTATTGCTGACTAGGTTAGATTATTTGCTAGCTTGCAAAACATTTTAAGAAAAACAACCTGGCCTTGGGCTTATTTTAGCCCATTTTAACTTTTCAATTCTTCAATTGTACTGTTCTAATACATGTGTTACATTTTGTCTAGATTCAAGGTACATTTCTAGCTTTGGTACAAGTAATGCTGACTATGGTTTATACTTTCAAGCATCTATTGTTTTCTTTATCAAAGCTTCTAACAGCTGCATACTTTCTCATAGCATAAGCAGAAATGAATATCTCTTTGTTAAGTTTCATGACATTAGCAGAAATGAAATGTCTCTTGTTATTTTCATGACATTAGCAGAAATTAAATGCTTCTTGTTAAGTTTCTAATAGCTGTGCAGATTCATGCAGTGTGAACAGAATAAATGTATTAACCCTTTTAAATCTCGAATGCACTAAGCATACATATTACTATTATATATTTTTCTAACAATTTGGTGAACACCCGGGGGTAGGGGGCTGTGATGTGCCCAAAGGGCAGTGCTCTGAATTGGAAATGATTGTCTTCCAGCTGGATATGGAGAAATCTCCTGGACTGCCTAGCTATCTTGATATGATAGTAGGCATCCTGGAGATCTATAGACCATATTTAATCATCCTTTTTCAGTACAGGCAGAATGGACTGAACTGTGACCATCTGAAATTTGTCTATTTCACAAACTGATTCAGGGTACTGAGCTCCACAACTGGCCTGCGGTCCAGTGTCTTTTTAGGGACTAAAAAGAACCTTGAATATACTTCGGATCCTAATTGGTCTGGTAGGACCTGCTGGATGATCCTGTCTTCAAACAGCTTTAAAACTTCTACTGTTGCAAATTCCATCTGAGTGGGTAATATTATCAGAATCCTGCTTTTCTTTTGTGGAGGGGAAACAAAGAGAATAATGTAGCCTCTGATGATTATCCTTAGCACCCAAGTATGTAGTGTGATGGCCTGGCAGGCTTGAGGGTGAAGGAATAAGTGCCCCCGACTGCCTCCAAAGTATGGCTGTTGAGCAACCCTTCAGGAGCGATGGAAAAATTTCTCATTAAAGGGACTACAAAATCCCTGGTTCTGGGGTCTGCCTCTGTATTAAGGTGATGTCTATGAAAAATGCCCTCACCCCTGCCTCTGAAGGGTCTGACCCCATGGGCATCTTGGTGAAACCCTTCAGATTTCCTGAACCACACCTTCTTTCCCACCTCTATGGTTCCTGGAAAAGGTCCCTTGAGGGGTGGTGAAGTGGATCCCAACAGCAGATAAGGTATTACCACCTTGCTCACTCCTTGAGAGTCTCCTTAACCTTTGTTCCAGAAAGTGTTGAACCGTAAGAAAGGTCATTAAGGAAGTACATCTTGAAGCATTCCAAAAAGTCACACATTCACATCCAGTCATATCAGCAGACAGCTATGCTGGTGCCTGCAGCTCTAGCCATAACATGCGCTGCATTAGAAAGTCAATGCATAGATACTTTAGACATTGACAGCAAGGTAGACAACTGAGACTCCACCATTTTCTGGATGCTTGATGGCAAGTTACCTGAGACAGACTTGGTGAATTATTGATTCAAATCCCTCTGGAATCGAGTCATATATATGCAAAGGAGTTCAGTGCTCTAACAGTGAAAGTCACTGATGCATAAGCCTGTTTCCCAAATCAGTCCAACAGTCCTGACCCTCTGTTAGGAGGATGGACATTGGTACTCTCTTTGGAGAGTTCTTTCTCAGTGGCCACCTTGACAACCATGGCAGCTTATGGAGACTATTGCCTCAGTGAGCTCCATCTTTTGATGCAACTAAAATCCTGTCAGTTTTTTTAGGTATGGGTTTTGCCATATCAGTATCCTTCCAATCCCTCTGAACAACTAGCGATATCAATGTATCAGCAGGAGGTACCACCCAGGATATACAACAGCCATCGCCAATAGTCTCATGGAACACAGACTCTTCAGGAGAAGGTCTATCACTGGACCAAACCAAACACTGCTTTATGAATTCTAAAATGTCACTGAAGTTGACATCTTCTCAAGAGGATCTTGGAGAGTCTTCCCATTCATCCAAGTCTGTGTCTTCTCTGGTTGATTCTGGGGAGGAATCCAAATGTCTCCTCTTGCAAGTCTATTTTCTGTGAATCTGCCTCAGTGGGATTTCTGGAGATGGTTCAGAATCAGTCTGGCATCTTGCATGGTTGGCAGCCCCGAGACTCTAAGAAGTTGACTGTCCTTGTCGACTAGGACATCCTGAGTCAGACACAGTGCCCAAAAAGGGTTGGGATGGAGCCAAACATGAGGAAAGTACCTCTTCTCTTCACCTGGCAAGAAACCTTTTGAAAGCCTCAAATGCAAAAGTGGAGATCAAGGCCAAAGAGGCCTCCCTATGATATTGAACAGTTGCATTAAAAACCTCCACTTCCCTGACCCATCCCAGCAATGAAGTTGACATCAGAGCTGAGCTATCTAATACTGAAGCCCTGAGTAGAGACGAATTGGAGTCAACTCAGCTCCCCAAGTTCCACAAGTGATGCCTCAGCTTCAAGAATCATCCCAATCCGACAGTATTGAAGTCAAAAGAGAGTAAAGAACACAGTCAGATTCAAAGTCTAAAGGGCACAGGTTTCTGATGTGGATTCTCCAGGTACGCTCAGATCCGTGGTCTTTGAAATCAATGGTCAGACCTGAATTGGAGACACAAATGGAGTGGTGGTTGGAGCCATTCTTGACATGTCCAAAGGAGACAATGCTGACAGAACTCCTGGTTGGATTTGTGTCCAAAGGAATCTCTAAATCAGCCTGTTGACATCTGCTTTGGTCTGGCTACTCAAAGAATGAAAACACCTAGAGGATGTTGCCACTGAAAGGTGGTCTCAATGGGCACCTCTCCTGCAGAAAAGGAGAATGGAGTCAAGGACTTATTGAGTATGGTGAAAATCAAGGTGGAGGTGTTTATAATCAGATCCGAGGATACAGTGGATCCATTTTCTGGTGTCTTGAGGTGCCAGACCAGAGGGTTCTGATGCGACCAGAGACAGTTTTCTAGACTTCTCTATTTTGTTTTGTTTTTTTTTCCCCCTCAGAAGCCTAGTCCTTTTCTTTTGATTTCATTCTGTCTTTCTGTTTTGGATGTTCACCCATTTTGTCAAGTGACTCAGATGGATTAGAAGTAGACTGGGAGGAACTACCTGGCTGAACAGATATGAGGCCCTTGAAACCTAACTTACCCTATGTCCCTGTAGTGTTCTGGTACCAAAAGAGGAACACACCTCACACTATACTTTCAAATGTGCTGCTTCTAGGCAGTACACACATAGGATGTGCAGATCCTCTGGTGGAATTCTGTGTCCAAAGACCATACGTTTTTTAAGCCCTGAATTTGTCCAGTATAGATTAGCAGATGATTTACTGCAGCACTTTACTATGAACCAGACAAATAAACGTAAAACCAATATGCAAAAAGCATACTGTAAGTATAATTACAAGTAAGTAAATGTCAACGAAAAAGAAATAGAAACAACTGTCATTAAGGACTACAGATAGGATATAAAAGATTTTTTTAGACAAGATTAAAAAAATATGGAGAGGATAAGAAAGAGAATAATAATTGACAAGATATGGTGCTAAACAGAGAAAACATATGAATCACTTAGCTTAATCACAAAAATTGTCAGCACTCTCATAGACACAACTGCCTTGATCAGGTGGCAAATGAGTTCTGTGGTATTGAGAGGAAAAGAGGGAATTATAAGTAGGGGAGGAGTCAGAGTCCTGGGTCAGCAAGTTCTGAAAGGTGCCAAATCCACATCCAACACTGTCTGATACATCCAAAGGTTGAATCAGACGAAAAGAGACAACATCAGATACACAGTTTCTCCACAGAAAATGGTTTTCAGTCACTTTATACAACTTTTAAACAGCCAGGAAAAAACAGTGCTACCATTTAAAATTGCAGTACAGCCTCCTGGCAGTCCATTAAACCACAAGCTCCTAACTTTAAAATAACTTTCATGTAGAATAAAGAATTAATAATACAATTATTAAATGGAAAGTTTTTCCCTGAAAGGGAACCTATCTGCTGAGCAAAGGAACGGCACAAGTTGACAGTCAATCCTCGAAAGTCTCAGGGAAACATACTCTTCACAGTAGTAAAGCTCTGAAGGGTCTTGGCACCCACACTTGTCTTTTAGTCAAATCAGTTCAAGCTGACTGATAGTCTTTGCTTGTTTAAGGTGCCCTGAAGCTTCAGAAGCTGTCCAGCTGTTATATCCTTGGCAGGAAATCACCCATATAGCTAAGGGTACTGCAGTAGTGATCAATATGTTGAACTTACCTCAGTGTTCTCCCTCTGAAAACACTGGCACATACTGGAAATAGTCTCAGACAAACAGAATCACTCACACAGAGATTCAAATACCATGCTCTCCCCTGACTCCAAATGAGAAATCTGAAGAGAAGATTTTGTGTCTGTCCCTTCACATTCCTCCACAGATTAAAATTCTCAAAACTTTTCCGGAAAAAAATGAATCCATTTCTCTTTGTCAGAAATTACCCTATAAGCAAGGTCAATAACCTGGCAAGATCCTGAGCCAGACCTAATAAACTACTCATTTCCAATGGGACTGGTGCAGGAGAAGATAAATGCTAATTTTTTTATTTCTCTTTTGACAGGAAAATTGGGGCAAGAAATTTTACTAATGGCAGCATCAGCTTCCCATAGGATACGCACAACATTCTGACTATGCAGAGGCATCTTCAGTGGGGACCACAACAGCCACAGAGATGTGGCTAACCCCAAATCCATAGAGGTTTTATATCCTATACCAGAGGGATGCTAGGAAAAAGATGAATGGTTTGAGGAACTAGCTTTGGCCACAGCAGAATCACTCAACTGTGGCTGACAAATTCATAGCTTTCTGTGGTGACAAAGGCTGTTTGCCTAACTTTTTCTTTTTGTTGCTGGAAGATGGACCAAACATGGGACTGGTACTTTGTTCCATGCTCAAGTCAAAAACTATGCCTTTTTCCCAGGGAAACTAAACAGCACAAGCCAGCAAAACTTTAAAAGTTCAAAAAATCTCTTTTTACCAGATAAAATATAATAAAAAACTTCAAAGCACTTTGCCAGCCTTCAAAAGTAAAATAAATACAGGTTCTCCACAGAAACAATGGTTTTATAATGTTTTTAATGATTTTTAAACTGATAGAAACAAAAGAGCACACCTGTTTAAAGATACAGTTAAGTCTCTTGACAGTCTACAAAAGTACAAACTCCTGGCTTAAAATACACCTAAAGGGAAGTTATCTGCCTAGCAATGGATGGGCACAAGTCAACCACCAATCCTTCAAAGCCCACAGAGGAGCTATCTCTTTTGTGGCATGAAAGATCTGAAGGTCTTGGCGCTCACACCTATCTTTTAGTCAGCTGAGCTTGAGCTGCCTTATGGTTTGAGCACTTAGAAGGTGTCCAAAAAGCTTTAGCAGCTGGCTGGCTATGTAACCATTTGAAATACCAGGACCCACTATAGTGAGTCCTGAAATATGAAGATTAAATGACTGAAAGATCAGACTTAACATATACTAAGTCCAAGATGCCATTTCTTGGAATATTCCCTTTTCTCCAAGGCATGGTTATTTTGCAGTTGGTATATGTAAGTTCAGAGGGGTGCAAGGGGGTGCTTGCCACCCCTGCAAAAAGAAGACTTAAGGAGAACAACAATCTTCGAGCTTCACTCCACTCCTTTTTTTCTGTCTTTTTTTTTCAGCAAGTCAGCACTTGGCATTTTAAGTGCCGTCATTTCAGTAGTGAGTCAACTGGCTGTTATATCCTTAACAGGATATAACCAATATGGCTGACTACTGTAGCAGTGATCAGTATGATGAACATCCATAAATCAGCTTGATAGGCAGGTTCAAAAGGTGACATAGTCAGTTTTTTCAGCATGTAGTTGAAATCAAAGGTGGAGCAATATGTTTTTGAGGAAGTCTCAGGTGTAAAACTCCTTTCAGAACAGTTTCACAACAAAAAGAAAAGAAAGATGAGGATTCATGGGCAGACATGCTGAAATGGCTGCAAGATGAATCTTTATAGAGAAATAAGTGAGGCCAGAGGAAAGTAACTCACAGAAATATGTCAACACCAGTGGTACAAAATCTCTGATGGTCACTGGTTGTTGGTTAGACACCAACTAGAAAACTGCTTCACCTTACCACTATAGGATTTTTTATTTTCAGATTTTCTTGCTTCTTTTAGTACTTTCTGTACCTACTTTTTAAATAAGTGCTTAAAAGTTTATTAATATTGGGGTGTATAAACCTCCCCTGTCTATGTCCAGTATGTAAGGCAATTTGTGGTAAATGCCCTTAGCCAATTCCATAAGAAGGAAAAAAAAACAATATTGCCTGGGCAGAAAGGGGGACACCACAATGATTTTGGATATCCTTTTAAGTCTTCAGAATTACCCTGGATATCAGTAGAAAGAGGGGAAATGCGTAAAGGAACATTCCCTTCCAAAGGAACGAAAATGCATCTATTTTCCAGGCTTGCTTGCAAGGAGCCCTGGAACATAACTTGTTTAGTTGTCTGTTTCTAAAGGAGGCAAACAGATCTATTTGAGGTGTTTTCCACAACTGGATCAATCCCCCCTGTTCAATTTCCATTTGTGAGGGTCTGTCCTGGTACTGCTCAACTTGTTTGCCACTATGTTTTATTATGATAAAATGTAATATGCTTGGAGGGTTAAGGAATGCTGAACAGCTAATCCCAAGTCATTACTGACACCCTGCATAGGGGATTATGATCTTGTACCTGCCTGCTTGACTAGACACCACATGACTCTGGTACTGTTTGTAATCACTTGAATAGATACTGGGGACTGAAGATGAGGGAGAGGCTTCAAGGTATGGATCACAGCCAACATTTCTTTTAAGTTGATGTTTTTTGCTCTGTCTGAAGGATTCCATAAGTCTTGCACTTTCACCATAGATTCATAGGTTAATAGGTGTTTACAAGGCTAATGACCACAAGGGCCTTTTTAAGCCTAGCCATGCATCTCAAATCTCTGACAAGTTCTGATACCCTTGAAAAGTGTAAGCATGGGCCTGGGAGATGAACCATTTACAGGTTATCTGTTTGTATCAGAGACATAGGTGCCAAACCAGGGATGAATTTCCGGTTTCCTATCCAATTGTCCAAGTTGCACTTGAATTGTATTAGGGAAAAAGCATACTGCATACTTAGGTTAGTACTAGGCTAACGGGTTCATATTACATTGCCGAACCGTTACAAGTTCGAATGCCATATGGACGAACCCATATGTTCAAACATGTAAAAGTTTGAAAATGTAAACAAAAAAAAACTAAAAAACAGAAAACACTTACCTGATGGTTGTAAGCAGGGGGGCAAGCCGCCCTCCACCCCCACACCCACAGCTCTGTAATTATACCAACTCTGAGATCGCACTACAGTGCAGTAAAGGGAAATCTTCCCTTTCCGTACTGTACTGCATTGTAGTGCAATTTCGGAGTTGGTATTTTTAAAGAGTGGGGAGTGTGGGGGTGCACGGGGGCTTGCCCCCCCCAGCTTACAACCGTCAGGTAAGTTTTTCTGTTTTTTATTTTTATTACATTTTTGAACTTCTACAACTTCGAACATATGGGTTTGACCATATGGCGTTCAAACTTGTTACTGTTCGACAACGTAGTAGGTATCCAGGCTAACTACTCTTGTGGGACATTTTAAGCCTAGCTAATTACCCCATATAAGAATCAAACCCTGCACCTTCTGTTTGTAAGGCAACACCTTAACCATTGTGCCAACCTCCCATGTGCCCTCCTAATATGGTAGGTGTGCCAACCTACCATACTGGAAAATGCTTGCCAAAGAAAATCTGATGTGTCTGATGTGACAGATTGGTTTGGGGTCTGAGAAGAGAGAGGAGCCCTGGCTTCATTTGAATGTGTTGTCTCCACCAATGCAGTTTCCTTTTTATAAAGTCCCCAGATTGGAATTTGATACTTCAGAGAATGCAAATGCTGAGCCTGTCTATTTTAAAACCATTGTATCTTTTTCACGGTAATCTGGTTAGAGATATCATGAGAATCACAGAAGCCAAGAACCCTGAGATCCTGAGAAATTCTCTCAAGAAAATTTTCAGATAAATATCCATTTTTTCTTGTGTTAAAATGGCCTTTTGAAGAGAAAAATATAGAATGCGGCCTAAAAACAAAATCCTGTGAGATGGAAAGTCAAGGAGGATTTTCAATATTTATCTGGATTCCCAGATTGGTCATAAATGATTTAACCCATGTTAATGACTCTTGACATCTGGATAAAGACTCTGCAAAGATGAATAAATTGTCTAAAAAGGAAAGATGTGAATGCTATTCAGTCTGCAATTAGTTATGACTGTGGCTAGAGATTTTATGAATTCCATTAGAGCTGTAGATAAACCAAAGTGCAATGAAGAGAACTGATAATGTGACCCAGAAAAACCTTAAATACTTTTCTGAAGCCAATGGCTATGGGAAAGGGATAGAAAGCATCTTTTAGGTCTAGACATACCAAGTAACTCATTTGAGGAATGAGTGGGTAACAGGTTCTGTAATGTCAACATTTAGAACTTTGGACCTTTCAAATACACATTTAGAAATGAAAACTCAATTAACTGCTCTCCAACAGGCCTTTTTCTTTGGTACTAGAAACATTTTAGAGTAGAAGCCTTTGCCCTTTTGACTTAAAGGCACTGGTTATATGATCCCTGGGTGTGTGAAAAATGAAGAATCTGAGGAAACTTCTGTTTCCTGTTGTAAGCTTCTGAGCCCCCCAAGCCTTTCTGTGTTGGAGGGAAGCCTTCTAGCTTATCAGTGGGAGTGGTAAGCATTAGGTAGCCTATCTACCACAAGAGGAGTGGTTCCTGGCCCATAAATTGTAGCTATTGGCCGTTTGGGCAGTTTCTTTCCATCTCTTTCAATGTTTTGGTTTAAAAGCCGCACTTGCGCTTGTTTCCCACCTTTCCTGTAACTAGCCTATTCCAAATACAGATTTGCTGTATCCAGGACTGTTGGTAAGCTTCTGAGCCCCGCAAGCCTTTCTGTGTTGGAAGAAAGCCTTCTAGCTTATCAGTGGGAATGGTAAGCACTAGGTAGCCTATCTACCATGAGAGGAGAGGTTCTTGGCCCAGAAATTGTAGTTTATTGAACATTTGGACAGTTTGTCCGTCTCTTTCAACTTTCTGGTTTAAAAGACCACATCTGCACTTGTTCCCATCTTTCCTGTAACTAACCTACTGGGTAGCACTAGAAAGCCTTAAACTGAGAGATCCTAAACTTAAACTGAGAGATGCAACTATTTAGCCAAACTGGAGGCTGAGCTCTCTCATCTCAAAACTGGTGTAACCAGTCAGGAGGAGAAGGTAACCTCACACAACACAATTCCAGTATCACATACTCCCACCACATCAGCGAACCAAACACATAAATACACAAAAACATACTTGGAGGCTCTAAATAAAAATCTACCTAAGCAACAGAGACCTCCAAAGCAGACATCCAAGCAAACGCTACCTCAAAACAAAACACGCACAACACATAGCCCACAAAGTCAGTGTGCCAAGCAGCCACAGCCCTTAAGGCTGAATAACACACCTGATACTCTTGTAATAGGTGAATCTATTGTCAGACACACTGACGTCCCGCACACCAGGCTAAATAAAGAGAAGGTCACGGTGAGCTGCCTGTCGGGTGCTAGGATCCACCACTTAACGCAAGCACTCAGGTCACTCCAAAGCAAATATAAATATGACTCAGTCATTGTACATGCTGTTGTGAATGACCTGAGACGTACCTCCCTGGACTACATGAAAAGAGACATAGATGAGCTCTCTGATCATGTAGCCCAGGCTGGTATGACCCTGACCTTGAGCAGCATCTTACCCTCACCTAGAATGATGCCACAGTACAAAGACAAAATGATCGATTTTAACAATTGGCTAAAATTTTGGTGTCATTCAAAGGGGATCCAGTGTCTGTCAGCCTGGGATGACATGCTCGACAAGCCACGTTGCTTTGCTAGGGATGGCTTGCACCTGTCACCACTGGGCTTTCGGATATTGGAAAAGGCTCTTGCCACCCCCATAGTGCCTTTTTAGGCAAGGCTCAAAAGTCAAACCCACCCCCATAGACAGCACAAGGAATAAGAAACTAAGGGTAATGCTGCTAAACGCCAGAAGTCTTAACCTCAAGATGCACGCACTTGAAGCTCTCCTCAGTATGGAGAACATCGATATCTGTGCAGTGACAGAAACCTGGTTCAAGGCTCCAGAGAGCACCCCAGCACTACCAGGCTATACCTCATATCATGCTTTTCAGCCCCAAAACCCAGACCGAACCACAAAAGGAGGGGAAGTTTCCATATTTATCAAGGATATCCACACCTCCAGGTTAGTGGCATTGCACGAAATATCGGAGACCATCCATGTGCAACTAACAGTGGGCAAGACTGCTTTTCAGTTTATAGCATCCTACAGACCACCCTCTCAAAGTCAGTAATCCCACTCGGCTTTCCTGAAAACATTGGAGAACATGAAGATCTCTCCGAACACCATTATATTGGGCGACTTCAACTACCCAAACATTGACTGGGAGCACTACTTAAGCCCCAGCACCTTAGCCCAAAGGTTCCTGGAAATTATAAACTCAAATGCTATGGAACAACTAGTCACCACTCCCACAAGAGGGGACAACATACTAGACCTGATCATTACCAACATGGGGACTCTATGCTCCACACCAGAAGTATATCCCTCATTGGTAAGATCAGACCATAAATTAATTTCACTGGATGTCCACATCCCGACCCCACCCCAGCCCAGAAAACCACAGTGAAAAACTTCTTAAAAGCGAACTTCTCACTTCTCAAAACCGAAGTGGAATCCTTCAAGGCCCCAGGGCCAGTGGAAACTACGGCCCAAACTGCAGAATCCTATATAAACACATTCTACAGACATCTCCAGGAATGCATGGATCATGCTATCCCAAACAAAACCAAGACCCAATCATCTAAAGGCAGGCGTCCAGTCTGGTGGACCCCTGCCATAAATAAACTGTACAACAGAAGGAGGAAGCTACTACATGATAGAGCAAAATCCCTAATAGGGAAGGCATCTCTGATCAGTACTAGCAAAAAATTACGATCCCTCATAAAATCATCTAAGGCCAGCTTCAAGAGAAAAATTGCACAGGATACCAAAGACAATCATAAGGCTTTCTTCAGTTATGTTAGAAACCTGGGATGCAACTCCCAGACTTGTTCTGAGTTGATTCTAAACGACAAAAAATACACTGAACCCACAGACATCGCCAATATCCTGGCAGACAGGTTCAGTGCAAACTTCTCCACTCCCCCCCAAAAGAGCAAGTATCTATCCCAGCAGAGGGCTGCCTCCCAAACATCTCTGATGCCCAGGTGAAGGCTGCCCTCTCCAAAGCAAAAAACACTGCTTCCATGGGACCAGATGGCATCCCAGGTTGTGTCCTACATGAACTCCAAGAGGAACTAAACCCTCAAATAAAACAGCTATACAATCTCAGCCTCACTACAGGATATGTGCCCATAGAATGGCATACAGCAACAGTGGTGCCACTCCACAAAGGTGGAGCCTCTACGGACCCTGGAAACTATCGCCCCATAAGCCTGACTAGCTTAGTCTGCAAGGCTATGGAGAGGATCATCATGGAGCTCATAAACAAAGACATTGGGGACCTACAGACACTAGATCCTACCCAGTTCGGCCTTGTCAAGGGCAGATCCTGCCTTTTGAACCTGGTTGACTTCTTCGAAAGAGTCACCAAAGCCATAGATGAAGGGAAGGTAGTCCACATAGCCTATCTGGACCTTTCAAAGGCATTTGACACAATACCCCACTCAGGCATCATAGATAAGCTATCCAGCTTAAATATAAACCCCTATGTCACAAGATGGGTCGCAAACTGGCTCAAAGACAAAACCCACAGAGTGAGAGTTGCTGGAGCCATGTCAGACTCGAAACCGGTCACAAGTGGAGTCCCACAGGGTTCTGTCCTGGGACCACTCTTGTTCGATATATACTTTTCCGAGGTACAGGCAAACGTGGGAGGACTATGGCTCACCAAGTTCGCAGATGACTGCAAACTGGGCGCCATAATCAACTCTCCAGCTGACACAAACATCCTTCAAAAAGGTCTCACAGAGACAGATAACTGGTGCCAGCGCCATGGTTTAAAGCTAAATGCCAAAAAATGTATAGGCATACCCTTTGGCAAAAACAATGTGCCCACAAATTACCACATAGGCGAAAACCCATTAAGTACAGAGAAAGTTATTAGGGACCTGGGGACTCAAGTTGATAGCAATCTCTCCTTTGAAAACCACATTGCCAAAGTGGTTAGAAAGACCTTCTACATAGCCCACCTCATCACGAAGGGTTTCACATCTAGATCAAGAGAGGTAATCATGCCCCTTTATTCATCCCTCATCAGGCCCATCATAGAATACAATGCCCCTTTTGGGATGTACCTTACCCGACACCTGCAGCAATTAGAAAGACCCCAAAAGTATCTCACCAAGAGGATCAAGGGTCTCAAACAGATGCCATATGCTGCTCGGTTAAAACCTCCAGCTCTACTCAGTTGCATACCGCCTACTTCGAGGGGATCTATGCCTGACATACAAAGCTATGTCAAATCCAGAATTAATGGACATGCTCCACCTCAGTAAATCTAAATCCCTTAGAGCCACACGCTCGAGGAACTTGAACCTCAGCACAGAAATAAATAGAACTTGCTGGAGGGACAGGTTCATAACCCAAAGGCTCCCTTCGCTCTGGAATAAAATTCCAGTTCATGTGAGGCAGAGCACCTCACTGAATCTCTTCAAGAAGAATCTCGATAGGTGGATGGGGGATCGTAGGTTTGTCCCAGGGATTACTCCCGTGTCACTATTAGACAGAGGCACAGTAAACTAAACCTTAAAAAGGGCACAGTATACTCAAATCAAGGGGTGGCGTAAGCCATACAGAATCGGGCTAGGCTTATAATTGCCCCAGGGCAGATAGCCTAGTATGAACCGATGAACCTATGAACCTATGATACAAGCCTTCTAGCTTAGAAGAGAGACTTTGGAGTGATTAAGTATCAGTTTTCTGTACTTTCTTGCTGTACTTAACTGTTTTCCACCTAAATACAGACTTGTCAGTGTTTATTGTGATTTAAAGCTTGTTTTTTCACATATTGTACTTATTTGACTGCCTGCACTTTTAAAAAGTTGTTTTTTGTTTAAATAATTTAACTGTTGTAGGCTGCACACTAAAGTGCGATAGCATTTTCTGGTCGTTTATAGTCGTTTAAAGCTGTTTTAAGTGTATTTTTTATTACTGTTTTTTGCCTTATCTTTTCAGAAAAACAAACAAAAAAAAAAAATTCCTTGTTTCCTGCCTTTCTAAACTAGTATCGTCCAGTTTTCAGGCTAGTGCTGAATTCAGGGCTGTGATACTAGTTTCTGAGTTGCCCATACCTTACTTGGATAGAAGGAAGTTTCTCTGCTCACCTGTGAGAGAGGGGAACTTTGAGCAACCTATCTGTCCCTGGAGGAGTGGTTCCCAGCCCAGAAGTTAGCAGTTTATTGGCCATTTTGGGCTAATTTCTATCTCTTTCATTTCCCTGCTATAAAAAATGCGTTTGCACGGTTTTGTGCACCTGGCAGTGCCGGTTAGCTACGGGTTAAATTATTCCCGGCTCCACTAAGTCTCCTCTTCAGTTTTTCCCTTGAAACTAGTTTAACTCTCAACCTAAGCACTCAAAAAGCATCTTACAGCCCAGCACTTGCTCAGACCTAATAGCAAGCACTAATATACCCTGACACAGATTGCCCAGCAGGGCAAGGCTCTTTATTCACCCCTCACCAACCAAGCGACTAAGCAGCTCACCCTACTATTCAGGCATGACCAAAGAGCAACTTCAGGTGCACTCTCCAGTCCAGCTGGTGAATCTGGGTATCCTGAGGCAATTTTACAACTGCCTCATGTACACAGACAACCCTCTCCTCCTACCACAAAACACTAACATATGTGAGAGATGCAATTATACAGCTAAACTTGAAGCTAAGCTGTCTCCACCTATGATTGGAACAGACAGTCAAGAGGAGAAGGTTAACACTTGCACAACACCTGCAGCCGCACACAGACCTATTAAAACAGCACTGGCAAAAATACACATAAATACACAAAATCATACTCGGAGGCTCTAAATAAAAACCTGCAAAAGCATCAGAGACTTCCAAAGCAGACACCCAAACAACCTGCACTTCCCATCACAAACCAGAAAACACATAAAACACAAAATCAGTGTGCTGCACAATCACAGCCCTTAAGGCGAAATAACATACCTAACACACCAGTAACAGGTGACTTTATAGTCAGGCACACTGACATCCCACTCACTAGGCTGGACAAGCAGAAGGTTACTGTTAGCTGCCTGTCGGGAGCCAGAATCTGCTACATAACACAAGCACTCAGGTCACTCCAGAACAAGTACAAATATGACTCTGTCATTGTTCATGTTGGCGTGAATGACCTGAGACGTACCTCCCTGGACTACATGAAAAGAGACATGGAAGAGCTCCCTGATCATGCAGCCTAGGCTGGTATAACCCTGACCCTGAGTAGCATCCTGCCCTCACCAAGAAGGATACCTCAGTATAAAGAAAAAATGATCAATTTCAACAATTGGCTAAGCTTCTGGTGTCATTAAAAGTGTCTGTCAGCCTGGGACGACATGCTCAACAAGCCGCATTGCTTTGCAAGAGAAGGCTTGCACCTGTCACCCCTAGACTTTCGAATACTGGCCAAGGCTCTTGCTGCCCCCATAGTGCCTTTTTAGGCAAGGCTCAAAAGTCAAGCCCACCTCCATAAACAGCACAATTAACAAAAAACTGAAGGTTATGCTACTCAACGCCAGGAGTTTAAATCTCAAAATGCACACACTTGAAGCACTCTTCAGTATGGAGAACATCGACATCTGTGCAGTAACTGAAACCTGGTTCAAGGCTCCAGAGAGCACCCCAGCACTACCGAGCTACAACTCATACCACACGTTTCAGCCACAGAACACGGACCGAAACACAAAAGGAGGGGGTGTATCCTTCATCAAGGATACCTACACCTCCAGGTTAGTGGCGCAGCATGATACCTCTGAGATCATCCATGTGCAACTAACATTGGGCAAATCTGCAATGAAAATTGTGACCTGTTACAGATCACCCTCCATGACCCAGGACCACCACTCCACCTTTCTGGAGACAATGGAAAACATGAAGGTCCTACCGAACACCCTGATATTGGGTGATTTCAATTACCCTACCATTCACTGGGAAAACTACTCAAGTACAAATTCCCAGGCCCAGTGCTTCCTGTAATTCATCAACTAAAATGCCCTGGATCAGCAGGTAAACTTCCCTACCAGAGGTGAAAACATATTGGACCTGGTCATCACCAACATGGGCGACAGGTGTTCCACACCGGAGGTCAACCCATCACTAATTAGATCAGACCATAAACTAATCACTCTTGATGTCCACACCCCACCACCACCCCCAACTAAGGAAACCACAGTAAAAAACTTTTCTAAAGCAAACTTCACCTTACTTAAGACAGAGGTGGTAAGTTTCACAGCCCCCATGCTAAAGGATCTCGCTGCCCAAGATGCAGAAACCTTTACAAATGCACTCTATGAGCACCTACAAGGATGCATGGATCATGCCATCCCTAGCAAAAACAAGACTCACTCCTCTAAGAGAAGGAAACCAGTTTGTTGGACGTTTGCAATAAACAATAAATAGAAGGAGGAAACTAGTTCAGAAAAAAAGCAAATCCCAAGAAGGAAAGACATCCCTGATCAGTGTCAGTAAGAAACTAAGGTCCCTCATGAAATCATCCAAGGCTAACTTCGAAAGAAAAATAGCCAAGGATTCAAAAGATAACCACAAAGCCTTCTTTAGCTATGTTAAGAATCTAAGTGGCAGCTCGCAGATATGCCCTGAACTAGTGCAAAATAGCACAAAATATACTGAACTTACTGATATTGCCAACATCCTGGCAGATAGATTCAGTGCAAACTTTACCCCCCTCTCACCTCCAAAAGGGCCCACAACAATACCGGAAAAGTGTAGTGTCCCAAAAATCACAGGCGCACAAGTGAAAACAGCCCTTTCAAAAGCCAAAAACACAGCATCAATGGGACCAGATGGTGTCCCTGGCTGTGTCTTGCACGAACTGCAGAACGAACTAACTCCCCACCTAAACACGCTGTTCAACCTTAGCCTCTTCACAGGCTATGTGCCCATAGAATGGTGCACAGCAGCAGTTATTCCTCTCCACAAAGGAGGGGCCACAACTGACCCTGGTAACGATTGCCCCATAAGCCTGACTAGCCTGGTCTGCAAGGCTATGGAGCGCATCATCATGGAACTCATTAACAAAGACATTGGGAACATCCAAACATTTGACCCGACCCAGTTCGGCTTTGTTAAGGGCAGATCATGCCTACTAAACCTGGTTGACTTCTTTGAGACAGTCACCAAGGTCATAGATGAGGGAAAGGTGGTTCACACAGCCTACCTTGACCTCGCCAAGGCTTTCAACACCATTCCCCACTTGGTATTACAGAAAAACTCACCAGCCTGAACATAAACCCCTACGTCACGAGATGGGTTGCCAACTGGCTTACAGACAGAACTCACACGGTAAGAATAGCGGGCTCCAGGTCTGACTCTAAACCAGTCACAAGTGGTGTCCCATAAGGCTCGGTCCTGGGACCCCTACCGTTTGGCATATACTTCTCAGAAGTACAGGCAAACACAGGAGGACTATGGCTAACCAAGTTTGTCGATGACTGCAAACTGAAAGCCATAATTGACTCTCCGGCTGACACGGACATCCTCCAAAACGACCTTACTGAGACGGACACCTGGTGTCAAAGTCATGGCCTCAAGCTAAATGCCAAAAAATGCATAGTCATCCTGTTTGGGAAAAACAAAACACCCATGAATTACCACATAGGTGGCAGCCCCCTCAATACAGAAGAGGTAATAAGAGATCTGGGGACCCAGGTAGATAGTAATCTCTCCTTTGACAATCATATTGCCAAAGTAGTTAGGAAATCCTTCTATGTGGCCCA
This sequence comes from Protopterus annectens, assembly GCF_019279795.1. Lineage (NCBI taxonomy): Eukaryota > Metazoa > Chordata > Ceratodontiformes > Protopteridae > Protopterus > Protopterus annectens. The sequence goes on from NC_056732.1 coordinate 1,803,821,092, forward strand.
TCTAATTACTAAAGGGTTCGCATCTAGAAATAAAGAGGGTATAGTGCCCCTCTACTCATCACTCATTAGACCCATCATAAAGTACAATGCCCCATTTGGGATGTACCTCACAAGACACTTCCAACAGCTGGAAAGACCACAAAAGTACCTCACCAAGAGGATTACTGGTCTCAAACATATGTCCTATGCAGCCTGACTGAAAAAACTCTGGCTGTACTCAGTGGCATTTTGCTTACTCAGAGGTGATCTCTGCCTGACTTACAAAGCCATGGCCAACTCAGAATTGATGGACATGCTCCACCTAAAGAAATCCAAGTCACTGTGAACCACGCGCTCTAGTGAGCTAAACCTCACCACAATAAATAGAACATATTGGAGGGATAGATTCCTGTCACAGAGACTCCTCATGCTTTGGAACAAAATTCCAAATTACATCAGGCAGAGCCCCTCATTAACACTCTTCAAGAGAAACTTTGACAAGTGGATGGGTAACAGAAAATACACACCTGGGATCACTTCATTGGCTCTGCTTGACAGAGGATCAGTTAATTAATCAATGGGGTGGTGAAAGCTGACACACTCTGACAAGGCTTATAAATGCCCTCGGGCAGCTAGCCTACTTCCTACCTATGAACCTATGAAACAATTCTGTTCAGCTTGTGGGCTGGTGAGGAACTTCCCTGAAGGGAAATGTTTCCATCCAGTGCCATCTGTAAACCTCTTGCACCACTTTTAACTCCCAGTTGTCTTGAAACAATCTTTTGCCAATGGGGAATGTTGAGGGTTCATAAGTTCATAGGTTAGTACTAAGCTAACTGCCCTTGCGAGCCATTTTAAGCCTAGCCAATTATCCCTTGTGAGACTTAAACCCTGCACCTTGTGTTTGTAAGGCAAACACCTTAACCATTAGGCCACCCGCCAACCCCAGTCAGTTTTGGGGACAGATCTGTAGAGATATTGGTCAGGGGAGAGGGAAGAGGGTAAGAAATGCTGGCATTGTCATTCTGTCCTTTTGGTATGTGTCTTTTTCTGAAAAAAAATGTTTTTATTTACCTGACTTTTTTGTGTAACAGCTTCTGGTGACTGGGTACTTCTCATTTTTACCCTGTTTGCATATAGTTCTAACAGCCTTCTAGTCCTGCTTATTACTCCTTCTAGTGTTTTAGCTTTAATATAATATAATTATTACAAGTTATCTTTTATTGGGGCAAACTCAATCTGAGGTACTAAGGTAAGGTGGAGGGAATTATGGGTAGGGAAGAGTCAGAGCCCTGGATCCGAGAAGCTTCAAAGTTGGGGCCATGGTCCTATCCCTATGGATTGACAACTAAAGTGTTGAATTGGATGAAAATAGACAATAGGATCATCTATTTCTTCCCATAAAATATCTCATTCATTACTGGCAATGGTCTGATTAGAAGAAAATTCCAACACAGAAGGATATGAATTACAGTCTTCCTCACAATCAGAGAGGTGGGCTTGGGAATCTGCTGAACAAGAAGCCTTATCTCTGTTAAAATGAGAATCATCAGACATTGTTTCCCATTGTACAGGCTTCTGCATACCAGGATTTACTGCCTGTAATGCCTTCTACCCAAGGCAAGGAACTCATCTTGCTAAACAGTAATAACATCATCAGACATACAGTGTTTATTTTATTGTTTTTACTTAAAAGGAGTTCTAGCAGAAGAGAGCTATCTCAACGGAGAGGAGTCTGCCTGGTCTAATGGTCTCTTACCTCTGTTGCCCCAAGAAGAATCTCACACAGTGTCTCCCAGACCAAGAGAAGATGGTTTTCTCATGCACATATCTGAATCAGGAACAATCTGGAACAGCCAAAGATGATGTGGCTGACCCCCAGTTCATACTGGCCAAAATTACTAAAACAGAGGATGCCAGAGAGGTAGGTGAGTGGTCTGAGGAAAAAACAATTGCCACTGAAGTTTCACCCACTATCAGCTGAACCACAGACTAAAACCTCAAAAATGGCAATGACACCTTCGTGATTTTTTTTAAGTACTGCTGGAGATGAGCCAGCCAGGCTAGAGTGAGTACCCAGAGTACCCATGCTGTAACCAGAGAAAAAGCACCACAAGCGATAAGTGCAACAAGAGTGAGTTGGTTGGAGATAAGTTGTCAGTGAGTATTCACAAGCAGCACACTTACACTCACAGCACTTTCCCAGTCCCTAAACCTGTAAAAAGTGCAAGTAGAAGAGAATTCACTTGTCAGTACTTTCCAAATACTCTCTCTCTCTCTCTCTCACACACACACACACACACACACACACACACACACACACACACACACATATACACACACATAAAAATGGCAAGTAGGTTGCTAAAAATTGTGCATACGCATTACACTGACACATACATTCCAAGCCATTTCTCTGTGTACTTTTCTCTCCCAGAAAATTCAGAATTTACACAAGCAGTACACAGTTTTTTCACAAAATGAGCCCATAATATCTTAATAAACACTCTAAGTTGAAAACAATGGCCTCTGACAGGAAACGTTCAATATTGTGAAAAAATGGCAGGTTTCTTAAAGGGAAGATATCATCTTCAGTCCAAAAATAGATTAAATTCTATTTTTCTTAAAAGGACAATAATTTCTGAATGGACAGGTCTTTCAATGCGGACTTATCTGACAAACAAAGCTTTTAGGTATGCTGCTTTAGTGAAGTCCAATAGAAGCTACTTCTCGAGAGGGCAAGAAAGTACTAAAGAAAGCTTTACTCTGCTGATTTTCCTCCTTATGGTCAGCCAAAAAAAAGTCAGAATGAATAAGTAGAGGTGCAGAACGTTATGAAGCTGTATGTTGTTTCCTGGGCAGGAAACAAGTCATACAGCCTAAGGGCTTCTACAGCAGTGGGAATGATGGTCATCATTCCCTTTCAAAGAAATGAGAAAGCATGTTTTCCAAACCTGCTTGGCAGGAATCCTTGGGCAGAATCTGTTGAGTTGTCTGCTTTGAAAGGAGGCAAACAGATCTACTTGAGGAGTTTCCACAACTGAATCAATTCCTGTCAGACCCTTCCATTTAATTTCCATTTATGAGGGGCTGTCTTGGTTCAGTTCAGCTTATCTGCCACTACATTCTGCTCTGACGGAATGTAGGAAGACTGGAGGGTTAAATTGTGTTGAATTATGTCCTCCCAAACTACCATAGCCAGCCTGTGTGGATGGTAAGACCCACTACTCTGCCAATTTGTTTATGTACTGCATCACTGTGGTTTGTCTGTGATCACCTATAAAGGCTCTGGGGACCACAGGTGGTGAAGAAATTTGAGAGCATGAATTATAGCCAAAATCTCTTTCACATTTACATGCTTGGGCTATTTTGATTGCTCAAAAGACAGTGTACATTTCCCTCATTGAAATAGCTCCTCATACAAAATCCAAAGCATCTTTTGTTACAGATTGAGCAGGGGATGTGTGATAGAATGGGAGATATGAATTCAGGGATATCTGATTTATCTGCTAAAGTAACTCTTTTTCTTCACAAAGCCTAACACCAGAACTTGAAATTCCAATCAGTGAGAATACTGGGACTAAACAGTCTTTAAAAAACACTGACTTTTTCTCATGTGCAACTTGGCACGAGCAATCTTGACACTCATAGATGCCATGATGCCTAATATCCCAAGTTACTCCCTGGTGATGTCTGAGGCTGATTGGAGAAACTCAGGAAAAATTCCAGATAAAAATCCACTTTCTCATGTGGATAGAATACCTTTTGCATGGACAAGTCCATAAGGTACCCTAAAACACTATCCTGTGACATGGATCTCAATGAGGATTTCTGAGTGTTTATCTGGAATCCTAGGCTGACAAGGACATTTCTTATTGATGTAAAACATTTCTGACACTTGGAGAAAGGCTCTGCAAAGATGAGTAAATTGCTTAAGTAAGGAAAGATGTGAATGCCATACAGCCTGCAATGGACTATTACAAAAGTAAGGCGCTTTGTGAACACTTGGATGTCCTCTTGGACAGGGGCAGTAGGTGCTGATTTTAGTGTCTGACTGAACCAGACACCATTGAAAACACGGGTTAAACTTGGCTAGGCTTGCAAGGGCCCTGGGCCATTAGCTTAGCAACCTCCTATGATTTTATGATCCTATGATGCTATGAACACCCTTGGAACAGTAGATAACCCAAAGAGTAATGAAGAAAATTAATAATGTAAGCCAGACACAGAAAACCTTAGAAAAAGTCTGAAACAGGTGGTGGTAGGAATGTGAAGATAATCGTCTTTCAAATCTAGTGTTATCATAAAACTGAAATGAGGAATGAGAGATAACAGACTTTGTAATATCAACATTTTTAACTTTGGTACTTTCACAAACATGTTGAGAAAAGATTGGCCAAGAACTGGTCTTAAGAGGGATACTTCTTACAACAATTGTTCAATAAAAAACTTTTCTCCACTTATCTATGGGCATTGGTTTGATGATTACTAAAGAATGCATTTGATTGATGACTGGAGGAAATAAGGAAGTCTGATTTGGAGGATGGGGAAGGGTTCCTAGAAAAGAAAGCAGGCTTTCCTAATGTCATCTGCAACCCTCACTTTCAGAACCCATTTGTCTGAAACACTCTGATGCTAAAGGGACAGGTGGAGAACCAAACCCTGAGACAGACTTAAGGAAGTGAAAGTTTCTATCTTTCTTTTTTCTTAAACTTTCTTGGGCCTTTTCTTAAAGTTCTGCTTGACACAATTTTGTTGAGTCTGCTTGTTTTACCTTTTGTAAAAGAATCTGAGGATTTAGCAGACTTTGTGATGAAGGGTTGAAAAATCTTTGTAACACCTTGTATCAATTTCCCCTTTCATCAAATTCTTTGAGAACCCGGGTAGCAGAAGGACCAAACAAAACTTTCTTATCCAAAGCAGAATTTTAAATTTCATATTTTACATCTTCAGAAAACTCTTGATTGCGTACCAAGCAAAACACCTCATTGCAGAAGCTGCTCCTGGGCACAGAGTTAGCAAAATCATATGCACACTTTAAAGAATGCTTAGTTAGCAAAGATACAGAAGCAATAACATAATTCAAAGAGGACTTCTTTCTGAATCAGAAAAACAGCCAGAGATGTTCCTCATATTGTCAAAACAAGCCAACCAATAGTTTAACATGTGGGCCTGATAATTCAGAATTCTGAAGGTTAAAGTGACAGAAGAATAAATTTTCTTCACTAACCTGTCAAAATCTTTTTCATTTTTACCAGATGGTGATGGATTAGCACTTACCAAATTCTTTGATGCAGGTGGACTAAACATAGAAATAGCTGCATGGTCAGACTCAGGATGAAAAAACAAATACTTGTAAAATTCAGCAACTTTATAAAGTCTATTTCTCTTTTTAGGGGTTGCAGGTTGTCTGTCAAGCATATTACAGGCAATATCAAAAACATCCTCCAAGAAAGACAAAAGAGGAGGTAGGCTGTGGTACATCCACTTGTAACATGCAATATCATTTCAAAGGCGAGAGAATTAACAGTGTCAGTGGTACAACAGGTAGTACAATCAGCTTTGGTGCAGAAAGCTATTGGTTCTATTCCCACACCAGGTAGATCGAGTGCTGACAATGCAGTGCAGAATAAGGGAGGTGCTGCAGTCCTGAGTGTGTCTTCCTTAGGATGAGATATTAAACTGAAGACCCATCTGCTTGAGTTGGAGGCAACTCAAGTAGATGGCACTTACTGAAAAGAGTATAGAAGTTTCCAGATGCTCTGGCTAAAATGTCCCCTAGTAGTACAAATGCCATTACAGGTCTCCCCTGAAAAGAGACTACTAGTCTAGTGGGACTAACCTGGTAAATAAAGGATAAATAACTTTTAAATTGCTCTCATTGAAACATACTGGTTATTCTGTAGACAGATTCAGAAAAGGAAAACTCTTCCATAGGAGGAAACAGACTCTGGGATATGATCCCTCTTTTGTCCATCTGACTATGAATCATCAAAAGTTGAGGAAATTGACTTTTCTTCTACAAAAATGAAAGTCATTTTAATTATCTTTTTATACCCTGCAATAAACCTTTAGCCAAAGTAATACACTCTCCCTTATCAATGGAGAAAGTGTCAGGTGAAGATAAATGTTTCATCTCTTTTTTTTCCTAGAGACATCCCTAGAAGGGAACTAACTCAGGACGATACCTCCTGCTAGGGTACAGGTCCCTTCACACAACTATGTAGAGATACACTCCCTCCCAAATCTCCCACTACTGAAGAAAGTGTTTTCTCCACACTCAGTACGGATACCTGAACAACTGCAGAGGACCTGGCTAAGCATAGGTCCATGGTGACTGAAGGAACTACATCATAAGGCACAAAATAAAAAAGTAAATGATGAGAGGAGCCAGTAACTTCTATTGCAGAGTCATCCACCAGCAGCTGAGACATCAGCTGAGTCAGCTGTGTTGGCAAGGGCTCCTTTGCATTTTCTCTTTCTTTGATGCAATAGAAGGCAGAACCATGGGACCAGAAGGTTGTTCCATAGCTCTGCTGAGACTGAAACCGCTCTCCCAATTAGCTCTGCTGGAAAGAGTCAGTAAATAGGTAAGTTGTCACAGAAGTGTTCAGAAGCACAATTAACATAAACACTTCTCCCCAAAGACAGAAGTACCAGTAAAAACACAATTTACTTAAATAAATCAGTATAGTTCCCCCCAAAATTACTGCAAATAAGCATATACAGTAAAAATTAAGAATTGACTGCCAGATAACTGTCACGTGATAGTTGTGTTAAAATAGTAAATAATGCCAAAATGCCAGTATTCTTAAAGAGACCAGATAAATTTACTACAAAAATCAAAAATATGTGGAAGGTCATCCCCATAAAGAAACTATCTGCTCAGCAATAGAAGACTACAGCTGACTGTCAATCCACTGAAGCCCAGGATGAGCACTCACAAGGGCAGCAGGATAGTATTAAATATTCTGGAGCCCAGGCTGATGCTTTCTACCTTAGGAGCTTGAGTTAACAGCAGCCTGGGCACATGTAAGCAAGGAGCCAAAGTGTTTGAAAGAATGACCATCTGTTATATCACTGGCACGATATAACCCAAACAACTTGGGTTACTGCAAGCAGTGATTCATGATGACTGTCATATATGATCTTCATAATAAATTGCTGCTGAACATCATACATGACTTGCACTGATGTTGAAAATACCTATAAGACTTCAATATAAAGTAATATTAATAATTTATATTGAGCAATAGAAGACAAAGGTCACCCAAAGTTTTCAATTTCCTCAGACTTCCCTAAATGCAACTCACAGCCAGCAAGATTTTCCAACATCTTTCTCCTCCTCTCCATTATGTCCCTTATGGCTTAACAGTACAGTCCAGAGTGGTTCCTGAAGTGTTTCTGCCAACATCACTATTTTTGAAACAGCAATAGGCTCTATCTCCCAACATTACAATTTTCATACTGACTTGGAGCACAGTGTTTTCAATAATTAGAGCCTGCAGAAATAAGTAAAACAACATCATAATCTTCATAATAGAAACAGAACTCAGAAAGATCATAAAAGAATCTCTCAACAGTAAAAGAGTATTCTTTTCTGAGTTCTAGATAAAGCAACTTACCTGAAAAAAGGCAATACGATACCCATATACATTATTCTTAATTACTGACCATGTCCTGCCTTCCAAGTTGATTTTTACACCATTCATAAAAAGTGCAGTACAATTAATAAAGAAGTAATACACCTGGATGCTAGAAACCTAAAGCCATATATTGGTGCTGCGTGCAGACACACACACACACACACACACACACACACGCACGAATACACACACGCACACACACGCACACACACGCACACACACACACACACACACACACTTACCCACATAAATTTAGCACCACCAATACATTTGCCAACATGTCTTTGGAAGCTCGATGAAATCAGAGACCCTGATGCAAACCATATAAAATGAAGGAGAACATGCAACCCGTGAAGAAGGCACTCAATGTGAGAATCAAATCAAAGAACTTGAGCAGCAGTAGAAATGATTTTACAAAACCAAAATTAATTGGGATAAAAGACAGCATAGAGCATGCGACTGCAGTATAGTAGTGACCTGCCCAGTCTGAAGGAAGGGATTTACAGCATCCATTATGCGAATCAGAAAAGCTTCTTGTTACAAGAAGACATGCTTACCTCTTTGGCCACACTATCTCTAGCAGGATTGGAATCATTTACTCCAGGCAGATCAACCAGTACAGTTCCACTCCTCAGAACATCAGCTCTGGGAACATGCAGCTGAACTTTCTTCACCATGGGCCAGTATTCCCCACCTTTTCCATTTTGGGAACTATTCACAGAAGACTCTATGAAACGTTCAATCTTATTATGAAATTCTGTAACCTATAAAAAAACACAAAGGATGTATAAACCACTCTTTTAGCAATACAAGCATTACCGCTGCTTTGAAGCATATAAATAAATCAAAGAACATCTAAATCCAGTTGTTGCAGTTTGCTCCCATGATGCTGCACTTCTCCCTGTTACACCACTCAGGCTCTACCTGTTGGTATATATGCCATCACTTTTTCTTGTTCTCAAAGATATCTGTGTATGTATATTGTGAAGTTCCTGTGTTTTAGTTGTTCTCAAGCAGCAGAAAGATATTTGTCATCTGTGCCATGAAACATAATACAATAGCATGCAAATATATACAGTCTGGGAACATCACAGTATAGGTAGACAGACCTGTTAAAGTCACAGGAACACCAAAACTACATTTGACTATTTATTTATTTATTGCCTGGCATTTGTTTACCAGGTTGGTCCGGCTGGGTAAGACAATGTTGCCCCTTTCACTAGAGGTCCGGAGAGAAAAGCTTTGAAGCAGACAGACAATATAATGCAAACATCATTAACAGTGAGTTTTATGACATGCATGCTGAGCATGTAAACTAACAGTGATAGAGGCATTTATATAAATTTCCAGATTGAACGTGTATGAATAGATTGATACAGGAAACAATGTTATAGTAATATTGGTTCATTATTCAAAAAGTCTGACAAAGTAAATATATGAAGTTGGATTGAAACAGTAACAAAATTGCAAAAATGTTAAACCCTTGTAATTACATGAGAACGAACTATTAGGATATGCCTCAGTAATGGCAGTTTTCTTGGTACCAGATAACAAATGTCTGCAAGTAGCAAGAGAAATAAGAGTCATCTTAGTGCATGTGGTTAACAGCTATGGAGTAAAATACAAGTGAAGGATGCAAGCACTGAGGAAGGTAGGTTAGATGTACCTTGCAAGCAATCTATGGTTACAGAGAGTAGGGGGGGAGAGGAGGAGAGAAGGTTGTATATGAACTAGTGTATATTATATATACGGTAGTCAAATTAGGGGTGGAGCAGGAACATTTATTTTAAAGGTGTTCTCTGGGCTGGTCTTTGAAAGGCTTCAGCAGTAATGTGCTGAGCTCTACCAGAAGTAAACCTAGTGTTCCCCCAATGTAGATGGCTAAACTCCCTGAACCTCTGCTCCTTTGGCATCACAGCATCACTATGGTAAATTCATATGTTTTTGGTAAATTTGCTGAGAACTGTGATTCAGACATGAGCTAACTTGTTCTATTATCCTGTCAGTAAAAATTGACTGGCAGTATCATTCAACTTTCATTTCTCACATATGCTCTTTCATCCTTTCTCAATGTCAGCCCCTCAATACATACCAGTCCTCGATAGTACCGTAACATATGGTAGGTCACTTTAGCAGTTTAATGACTTTTCTATGTTAATGCCATAATTTAAGCTATTTTTCCTGTGCTCTAGTACTGTGTATTCTGAAAAATAAGTTGAAAAGATGGCAGAAAATCACTTTATGCTCATCTCCAATTTTGGCGAATTGTTAAACCTAAATGTTACGGACACTTGGTAGTATGTGGTATCAGAATGATTTAGACTGGCCAAAGATAGGCAGGAAGGAAAGAAAATTTACTTGTTTGACATTAAATGTAGCACAGCTTCAGCCACCAAGAAATCTTTACAGCAATTCATCTGAGAATGTACAGTTGTGTAAGTAAATTTACCATAACAGCATATGTCCAAATGATCACTGCTGTGCTATGGCTGCATGGGTTATATCCTGTCAAGTATATAACAGCCAGCCAACTTCCAGAGCTTCAGGGCACCTTCCAAGCACCGAAACCATCAGCTCAAGAAAAGTTAATTAAAAAGACAGGTTAGGGCACCAAGCCCTTGAGAGGGAGGCTGAACCCTGAAAGAACAAAATAAAAGGAACAACTAAATAATATGAATTCACACCCTGGCATAACAACACACCAAACAACAAGAGGAGTGGCGGGAGGGAGCAGCTACTGCAGCAGTGACCATTCCAACAGTTACTGTTATGGTATGTTTACCTGCACAACTGTACTATGTGCATCATGTTGATCACTGCTGCAGTAGTCTTAGCTATATGGTAGATTATTCTAGGTTACTACATTTGAGAAGTGGAAGGAGAAGGGTCCAAGAGCCCCTGGTGAATGGTCCCTGCAAAGCCAGATCTAGACCTACAAAAGGAATCAAGCTTATAGTGCACTGAAAAAGTATGTAGACAGTGCCAAGTTGCTGCTTCTAAAATCACTTCTAGAATCCAAGTCTTTCAAAAAGCCATAGATTAATCCAAGGCCCTGGTAGAGTGGGCCTTGACCCTGTCTGTAGACAATCATTTGGAAAAAATCTGTTTTGGCACATGTTACCCATTCTTCTGACCTTCACAAGAAATTAACAATTGAACCAAAGATCTTTTAAGATTTAGTTATGTTAAAATAGTACCAGAGTTGTCTATGGACATCCAAGGTATGGACTATCCTTTCTTCCTCATTTTTAGGTTCTGGAGTGAAAATGGGGAGATGGATAGTTTGGCTTACAGTAAACTCACTTAGATACCAATTTAGGCATAAAAGTAGGATTATTTCATAAATAAATCTCTCTGTGGAAAATGAGATATGGTTGACACACCATAACAGCTTGCAACTCAGATACCATTCTTGCTGAGCCCCCCAAGCCTTTCTGCATCAGAGGGAAGCTTTCTAGCTTGTCAGTGGGAGTGGTAAGCACTAGGTAGTCTATCTACCACAAGAGAAGTGGTTTCTGGCCCAGAAATTTTAGTATATTGGCCGTTTGGGCAGTTTTTCCATCTCTTTCAACTTTCGGGTCTAAAAGCCTGCATTTGCCCTTTTTCCGCCTTTCCTGTAACTAGTCTAGTCCAGATACAGATTTGCTGTATCCAGGACTTTTTGTAAGCTTCTGAGTAGTACCAAAGTCTGGTCTTCAATTTTTCCTTAGCTTTGCTAGTTCTCTCCTATCCTGCACTTTTACTAGCTTATTACTCTAGCACTTTACCAGACTTCTTGTAGCAATTATTGTAGCACACAAAAGAGCTACCAGCACTAAACATTCTACAAGGAAACAGCTCCAGTATTTATTATTAATGCCCACTCCTCCAGGCATGTCTAAAGTACAGTTCCCTGTGCTTTCTCCTATTAACCTGGTGAACTTGGGCATCCTGAGGCAATGTAACAACTGCCTCATGTACACCAATAACCCTCTCCTCTTACCTCCCAACACTCAGCCTTGCCAGAGATGCACTTATATATCCAAATTGGAAGCCATGCACTCTCCAGCCAAGACTGGAATAGCTGGTCAACACTTGCACCACACCACATGGAATACATAGCCCTCCAGAGCACACACCAGCACTGCCTTCACATAAAAACACAAACCCCACACCCACCTTCGCGGAGGCTCTCAATAAAAATCTACCCAAAGAAGAGACCTCCAAGGCAGAAACGCACTCAACCACCACAACACAACACTAATCATGAGACACATAGCTCTCCTAAACAATGTGCCACTCAACCAAAGCCCCTAAAGCAAAACAGCATGACCAACACACTAGTCATAGGTGACTCGATAGTGAGGCACACTGATGTCCCACTCACTAGGTTAAATAAAGAGAAAGTAACAGTCAGCTGCCTGTCAGGTGCCAGGATCTGCCACATAATACACACACTCAGGTCCCTCAACAACAGGTACAAATATGACTCTGTCATTGTACATGTGGGTGTGAATGACTTAAGACATACCTCGCTGGACTACATGAAAAGTGACATGAAGGAGCTCTTGGATTATGTAACCCAGGTGGGTATGACCCTTGCTCTGAACAGGATCCTACCATCACCCAGAATGTTATAACAGTATAAGCAGAAAATAATTGATTTCAACAATTGGCTAAGTTTCTGGTGTCACTCTAAGAGGATCCAGTATCTGTCTGCCTGGGATGACATGATTGACAGACCTCGATGCTTTGCCAGAGATGGCCTGCATCTGTCACCCCTGGGCTTCTGGATACTGGCCAAGGCTCTTGCCACCCCTATAGTGCCTTTTTTAGGTTGTGTTCCAAAGACCAAATTACAACCATAACAGCTACAAACAAATGCAATCTGAGGGTCATGCTGCTCAATGCTAGAAGTCTAAATCTCAAAATTCACTTGCTCTAAGCACTCCTTAAAATGGAGAACATCAACATTTGTGCTGCAACAGAGACCTGGTTCAAAGCAGCAGAAAGCACTCCTGCACTTGAACTGAAGCTCCAAAGGCAGCGGTGTTTTCATAATCATAAAGGATGTGCACACCTCCAGACTGGTAGACAACATAACGCATCAGAGATACTTCGGGTGCAGCTAACATTGGGTAAGACAGCTATTCAGGTCATAGTCTGCTATAGGTCCTAAACCATGTCCCAAGACTCACACTCCACATTCTTAAGCACCCTGGAGAATATTAAGGTCCAACATAACACTCTAATACTGGGTGACTTCAACTACCCCTCAATTATCTGGGAAAACTACTCATGTACCAATACACTTGCCCAACGTTTCCTGGAATTTATTAGTTCCAATGCCCTGGACCAGCTTGTTCTTACCCCCACTAGAGGTAGCAACATCCTTGACCTGGTCATTAGTAACATAGCTGACTACACCAGTATTCAACTCCTCCCTGGTTAGATCTGACCACAAACTAATCACCTTGGAAATCCACATCCCTAACACCCCCCCCCACCCCCACCCCCACAAGGGTAACCACCATGAAAACTTCTCCAATGCTAACTCTGGGCTCCTAAAAACAGAGGTGGCTAATTTCACAGCACCCATGCAAATGGAGAATAGTCGCATGACCGCCGAATTATACACAAATGCACTGTACAAACATGTACACAAATGCATGGATCTTGCCATACACAATAGAACCAAGATGCTCTCCTCCAAAAAAAGGAATCCAGTCTGGTGGTCCCCTGCCATAAACAAACTCTACAACAGAAGGAGGAAACTGATGCGGAATAAGGTGAAGTCTCAAAACTGGAAAAACTCCCTTATCACCCTCAACAAAAAGTTGAGATCCCTCATCAAATCCCCTAAGGCCTTCAGTAGTTATGCGAAGAATCTCCATGGCAATACCCAGATTTGCTCTGAGTTACTGCACAATGGTGCCTTCTATACTGAGCCAACAGATATTGCCAATAGACTAACCGACAGATTCTCTCCCCCCAAAGGACCAGGCACCCAGTATTACTGCTGCACAGGTTAAAACAGCACTATCCAAGGCCAAGAATATAGCTTCTATGGGATCTAACAATATCCCTGGCTGTTTTCTACATGAACTACAGAGTGAACTGGCAGCTCACCTGTGTGCTCTGTTCAATCACAGCCTCACCTCAGGCTTTGTCTCTCCCAAATGGTGCACTGCTACAGCCATACCTCTCCACAAAGAAGAAGTGACTACAGACCCTGGGAACTATCACCCCATTAGCCTGATGAGTCTGATATACAGAGCTATGGAATGCATAATCATGGACCTAATAAACAAGGATAATGGGAATCTCCAAACTCTGGATCCCACGCAGTTTGGTTTTGTGAAGGGTAGATCATGCCTGCTCAACCTGGTTGACTTCTTTGAGTCAGTCACCAGATCTGTGGGTGAAGGCAAGGTGGTTCATATAGCCTACCTTGATCTGGCCATGGCCTTTGATACCATTCCCCACTCAGGAATCATAGAAAAACTCACTAAGCTAGGCATCAACCACTATATCACTAGGTGGGTTGCAAACTGGCTCACAGATAGAACCCACAGTGTGAAAGTAGCTGACTCCCAGTCAGACTGCTGACCAGTCATGAGTGGAGTCCCACAGGGTTCGGTCCTGGGTCCTCTCCTGTTTGGTATCTACTTCTCTGAAGTCCAGGCCAACACAATGGGACTCTAGCTGACAAAGTTCACAGACGATTGCAAGTTGGGAGCTATTATTAACTCCCCAAGTGATCTTGACATCCTACAGAAAGGCCTCACTGAGACCAATGACTGGTGTCAGAATCATGTTCTTAAGCTCAATGCCAAAAATGTGTCATCATCCCCTTTGGGAAAAACCTGGTTCCCATGAATTACCACATCAATGGTAGTCCACTGAATACAGAAGGTGTTATAAGAGATCTGGGAACACAAGTTGAAAGCAACCTCTCTTTTGACCACCACATTGCCACTGTGGTCAGAAAGTCCTTCTATGTGGCACATCTCATTACTAAGGGTTTTGCATCCAGGAAGAAAGAGGTCATTGTCTCCTTCTACTCTTCCCTCATTAGGTCAATCATGGAGTACAATGCCCAATTTGGCATTTACCTCACTAGACACCTGCAATAACTGGAGAGGCCACAAAAGTACCTCACAATGAACATCCTAGGCCTTAGACACTTGTCCTATATGGACAGATTTAAAAAACTCCAACTATTCTCTGTCTCATATCGCCTATTAGAGGCGATTTCTGCTTGACTTACAAAGCCATATCTGACCTAGCTCTGTTAGAAATGCTACATCTAAAGAAATCCCAATCCCTCCACACCACACACTCCAGAGACCTCAACCTCATTACCACAATCAACAGAACGTGCTGGAAGGACAGGTTCATACCTCAGAGACTGCACATGCTATGGAATAGACTTCCCATCTCAGGGGAGACCCCTCTGAAATGCAGCAGAATTTCCTTTCACTGCCACCTGTAACCTCTACTAACACTGTTGAGTACATATTTGTTGAAAACTACTGATGGCCTGGCCTCCTTATTGAGATCTAACTTTTGAGATGGGTCACTGTTAGGGAGTACTTGGCAATGGTGGATGCAGCACTTTGGCATAGTCATAGGTTTAAAGGTGTTTTTTTGGTGGGAGGGGGGCTGGAGAACACCTTTTGTTAGGTTTGGTGGAATTCTTTTCTTGCCATTTCCTTTTAGTACCTTAGATTTTCTTCGGCTAGGACTTCTGTTTATTGGGTCACTGAAAATTATCTTGGTTAATGGAGGGAACATTGGGAATATAGAACATCTTAGGCACCTCTTACATCAGTTTACTTCTGTCATCCCAGTGTTTAAGAATCTGATTACATGCTGTAGCAAACACAAACTCAAAATCAAGTGATGCATTCATAATTTCATATTTTAACTCATCAGAAATGTTTTGACTGTGCAACTAAGCATACCTCCTTATCACAACAGGCATTGCTGCATTTATAGAAACATTATCATTTTTAAAACATGCTCAGACACTTGAAAAACATTGGAAACAGCATCTTTGACTTTTTTGCTCAGCAGGTAACACTGCAGCAAACTTGACTAAACTATACATGTAGGTCAACACAAACTTCCACATAAAGCACTGGTAGTTAAATACCTTAAAGACTACTATGCTGCACTGTGCCAGTTTATTTCCCTATGACTCTAGACACTTGCCTAACTTATCTGAAGGGAGAAGATTTGAAGAAGACAGACTTTTTGTTGGAAGATGTCACTGGAGACACAGCAGTAAGGTTATCAGGCAAGAGGGCTTGGAGACTGGACATGGTTAACACACCCTGAATTTCTTTAGGCAACAATTAATTTAATGGAGAAAAATCACAAGCTTTCTTAAAAACCTCTTCCAGTGCTGGAATTAACTTAAAAACCTCCTCCAGTGCTGGGATTAACAGAAGGAAGGTTCTCACATCCGGGGTCTCATTCTCCAGAAGATCATATACCCAGCTGACCTTAGGAGAAGCCAAAGATTGCTCCGAATTGAGTAAATCCCTAAATATAGCCAGCATTTAGGAAAAAGAAAACATAGGTCCATAGATTAGTAATAGGCTAGCTGCCCTTGTGGGCCATTTTAAGCCTAGTCAATTAACCCATGTGAGAATCAAACCCTGCACCTTGTATCTGTAAGAAAAATATCTTAACCATTATGCCAACCTCCCTCTGGTGCTGGACTTCTACACCTATTCTTCCTAAGAGGACCGATCAGACTAACACTTCTGAAATGTCAGATTCTGAATTCCTTTCAAAATCAGGATCCCTCAGTAGCTGAATGGGGTGTGAGCACCAGCATTACCAATAATTAGTATTTGCACCCCTTAATCAACTGCCTGAGTAATGAATCTAGCCATAGCCACCAAATTAGGGAAAATTTCAGTCAGAGACTGCTGCCCTGTGATGTGGTGGGTCTTCTATCTCTTCTCTGTATGCATTACACAAGTAGTTTCCCTGGGGAGAAGCGTATCAACAGATTCTGTACCCCTGACTTTCCCTGCACCTAAAGAGTTTGGTTCTCCCATATCTGATCCAGGCAATGGTACAGCCCTGGAGGACATGTCTGATCATCATGTCAATCAGAGTTATGGTACTTCTACAATACCAGGGGACCTAGAGGCAAAAGAAGGGAAGTGGCCCAATAGCCTGCTTAAGGCTACTTCAGAGTCACAAGCCATAGGCTGAGACATTTCTTGACTTATTTCTAGGTTTTTTTAGGTGCACAAGGGGTAGACAGTGATGGTGGTGCGGGGTACCATATCTGATTCCATCAAGTCAGGGGACAAGAAACTAGCCAGCTCAATACCAAATACTGTATATTTGAATGGTTAGCCCAGTAAAAGGACTGACAAATCCCACTACTCTCCCTCTAAATAGCAATCTAAAGACTATTTCTGTAGGGATACTATTCTGAACACTGCACTGAGAAAATGACAGCATTTTCAGTAACAGTTCAAAGCACAAAATACATGCACAAAAGTCTCCTGATTTTGTAAAAAAAAAAAAAAAAAAAAAAAAGGATAGTTTCACCATATTAGACAAGAAATAAATCATAAACTGATGAAAAATTCCTGTCAGAAATTATTAACATACAAAACAGTGCCAAAAGAAATCTGAAGTCTATTTCTGCTAAGTTTTTTTTTTCCTAAAGACTGCACTGAATAAAATAACGGTTTCACTAACACAGTTCCACTGACAAAATACATGCACAAAAGTCACCTAATATTGTAAAAGAAAAAGGCTAGTTTCAGTTAAAAATGAATGGATACAGGCTAAAACATAATTAGAGATGAAATAAATCATAAACTAATGAAAAATTCCTTTCAGAAATGTTTAGCTTACAACATGGCACCAAACTTACAATTTAAATTAAATAAATGATGTAAAATGCTGTAATCTCACTCAGTAACATCAAATAATCATAACCCCACAGGTAAAAACAACTGCAAAATCAGCAACTTTTCCTGTCAAAACTTCAAAATGAAGCTTTTAATCAATTGGTCTTACCATGCTAGTCAAAGTAAAAACAGAAGCATATGGAAAAATTCTAATCAGGAAAAAAGATCAAAGCAGCAGAATGCACTATTCAAGTACTGATAGAAAAAGTAGAGGGAGGAAATAAAAAGCCCAGATGGTTTCTTATCTGAGCTCAGTAGCTAAAATATTCAGAGAAAGGAGCAGCTTTCTCAGAGATCCTTCTCTTACTGTTGCACTAGAAAATTTAAAGGGTCCTGTCTGTGGGTCAGAAAGGTAGCCCCTGTATCCTCAGATGACTGATCAGTTGCACCCACAGAGAGGCAGGGGAAGAAACTTTGAGCTTTGGCTGACTGCCAGAGATAGGGTAGCACGGCACTACTGCCCATATGACACTAAGGCAGTGTGTTTGTTGAACATTGCCATGATGAGGCATAGGGAAAGGTATGGATGAACTCTTTGACTGATCCAAACACACCAAAATGTGAGTCACCTCCATGGCAAACATCAAGGGTGGGCTACACCTCAGACAGCCTGATGGTGAGGGCAGGTTGGCCATACAATTTTATCAGACATACAAAGTGATGTCTCAGGTTACCATTGTGGGTGTCTGGTTGCCAACTCACCTCAACTGAGACCAGTCACTCCTGCTGCCACTAGATGACCTAGGGTATCCTTGCAGACCTCTCTCAGAGGAAAAGCATCCACCGTTGTCTACTCTGCTGGTCTGAATAAGAAGGAAATCAGTAGCTATTTGCACATGGCTTCACTTAGTATACACCACATAATATGTATCCTGAGCGGCATAGTTGTGCAATGTGAAGTATCACTAGTGTGGTCAGGATTTTCTCAATGTCTCTGCAGGAGTATACCAGGTGCATGGTCAGTCAACCATGGTAGTGCTGGCCGATAACAGTCATGCAACAATTCACAGAGATCATTCTACAACACCTCATTAGCATAATCAGTGCACTACAAGGCTTATTACAGCACAATTAGAATCACGTTTACCATAATGCATCTGACACTGTTTTAATATCTAAGTGAGAAGCAGTACTAAAGTGGTTACTGCTTTCTGTAGCCATATAGATATGCTGACAGTACATAAGACATCTGGTAATGGACCACAGGGCTGCAAGGTCACTTATGGTGGTATATGAAAGATAAAATAGCTCAAGGCCAGGACAGGATACTGTCTTGCTGTAGGGGGTGGCTCACTCTGACAGGGATAGCAGAGGGTACTGTCATGCTGCTGGAGGGGGGGGTCACACTGTATACTCATGTACAGATATACGACAAAAAATGCAACAAGGGACATATTAGTTCCTGTGCATAGGCCAAGCCATGTGCCATCTGAACAATACAGTAAGTGGACAGATAGTGGTAATATACCCACTGCTGCTGTCAGCATGACAAAGAATATGGATTGTATGATCACATCATTTGACATGTATGTAGCCACTGAATAAAGGCAGGGAGCAGTGCTAAGACATGGGGGAGGCAAGGACAGTTATGCATATACCACCCACAGATGTACATCTCTTGTCATAGGACCAGGATAGTAGTAAACGCTGGAAAATTCACCTTACCAAAGAGATACTCAGGTATTGTGGACAAACTCACCAAATTAAGCATAAATCCCTATATAACTTGCTGGATTTCTGGCTGTCCACCCAGCCAAGCTACTCTATTGATAAGACACCCCTAAGAGTTGACTGGGTACTTAGAGATCTGGGAACACATGTAAACATTAATCTGGCCTTTGAGCAACACATAGCCAAGGTAGTAAGAAAATCATTATATGTCACTCAACTTATAAGTAAGGGTATGGCATCCAGGTCCAAGGAAGTTATAGCACCACTCTCCTTGGTTCTTATCAGACTCATCACTGAGCACAGTACCCCCTTCAGTATTTACCTGACTAGGCATATGCAATAGTTGGAATGCCCATAGTGGTTCCTCACCAACAGAGTCCAGAGTATTAACATAATGTCCTACACATATTGGCTTAGAGCTCTGTCTTTATATTTAGTATCCTAGAGGTTGCTGAGAGGTAATCTGTGCTTGGCATATAAGGCATCCTTAGATCCAGCCCTGATGAAGATTTTGCAAATCTGCAAAACGAGCAGCACCAGAAACACTAGATCCAGGGATTTCAAATTTGCTTGTGACAAAAACAGAGACAGATATGTGTCTCAAAGGATCCCAATGCTCTTGAATAGACTCCCCATCCATGTAAAGCAAAGTCCATCCCTAATACTATTCAAACATAACCTTGACCATTGGATGGAAAATTGTAAATTCATCCCTGGGCTGGCCCCCATGTCTCTTATAGACAAAGGCTGTCAATTAACATTCCCTAACTAACATACCCCCAGATAGCTTTATAGCAACCTCCTAACATACCCATCCTAACAAACATCCCCCTCCAGTTAAGATGTATATGTTACAGCAGGACACAGTTGGGTTGGGTTGCATGTCTAGACTTATAAAGGCCCTGGTGGTCATTAGCCTAGTATATGCCTGTGAACCTATGAACACCAAAGTAACCCAGATACCCTATGTGGGGCAGGAAGGAGAACCCTCACACCTGCTGGAGGCTTTAATGTGGAAAATGGGCTGGTGACACTTGCCCAAACTGCCTGTAAGGGATGCACCAGGTTAGTTCTTGCATGCTTCAGTATTGCTATAAATCGACCCAAATATGTGACTTGTGGTTTTTCATCACAACACATATGCACATCTGTTGATCAAGTACATTGTACCTACAAGCATGTCAGTCTGAACTACAAAGTATGTATGTGCTCATTTGCAATTCCAGTAATTTAAATGAGCAAGTATGTCTGCCACTGTCACATATGATGTCTTTCCATATCACTGTTGCAGTCTTCTTTAGGATTCGCTGTCAATGGCAGTCCAATGCCCAGCCAGTATACCAACATCTTAGGAATTTATACACATCATATGTCAGATGTATGCTCCCCGCACAAAGGGTAGGGCATAAAGGTGACGTATGGACTTCAAACCTCAGACCTTCTTTGCCATCAGTCTGAATGCTCCTTCTTCTGTGTTGGTTACTGAGCTTTGTTTAAAAATTAAACATAAGTGCCCTGTTGGGTTTCTTCTCATCTTCTTTTATTTTTATTTTACTGTGTTTACATGTCATCCAGAAATGGAAAATATTAATGTGGGAGGCAGATTCCTCATACAGATCTTCATGAGCAGTGACTCTTCTGTTTGGGTGCTTCTCACAACCACAGCAGTGTTCTATCTGCCAAGTGTTTGTCCCTAAGAGCCTAAGTGGTTGTTTCTCCTCCTTGTTGATTTACCTAGCAAACCAGTGTCTTACATTTTTGGCACAAGGTGCTATGGTAGAGTCTTCCTATCCTGAAGACCAGTCATCTGTTAAGACCAAAAAACTCAGGTCTGATACAGCTGCTGTCCCACCTCCCCAGGACGTCTCTCTTCAGGCTGGTGAAAGCCCAGAGGATTGTCCATTTGTTGTATCGGATTCCTCTGCTTTTACCCTGTTGGAGGCCAGCATGGATCTGACTTCTCACATGTCCATGGAGGCTTCACTAATGTCCACTCCAGATATTGATAGGGAACATTGGCTGATTATATCTGAAGGACCGAGGGGGCTACTGCAAATTCTAGTTCAAGAGGAGATTCCTACTACATTGGTTGAGTATCAGCAAGGGTCTCAACCTCCTAAAGTTTTTTAAACAGATGTTTCTCAGAAGAAAAAACAAAAAAAACATATTTCCCTTTTGTTAAAGATCCCCCACATGAATGGCAGGATTTTACCCTGGGTTGTTTAATGCCTTAATGGCCTTAAAGCCTCGTCAAGGAGTTGTTGTACCTGTTCCTCCCTTGTCTTCTGTTCCTCTGAGGAGGCCCAGGGAGCAGCAGTCCTCTGATGAGGATTTGGATTATAGAGAAGAATATTTGGCATATTCTTCTCAGATCTCTTCTCCCTTGGATTATGCATCTGAGGAGGAAGATTTTATTAGTCAGGACTCTCCCTTAGAAGACCTCTCCTTTGAGGACACTATTTTTGTATGATTGAATATTTCAAATGGGACTATTCACAGGTTTCTGATATTCCAAATAGGTATTATGAACTCTTCCAGATGGAATCTCCCAAACCTTCTGCTGTACCTCCAGTCTTGGCTGCCCTCTTAGATACCTTTTCAGCAGCCACTGTTGCCCCTGATTCACAACCTCCAGCCCCAATGAAACCTGACAGATTGTACAAAGTACTTGAGGATTGTGAGTCCATCTGGCGATCCTTCTGTAATGTCTATCTCTGCTGACAAACCTTCTAAACTTTTGCCATCCACATAAACTACTTCCTTCAGAGAGACAGTAGAGCCATGGAACATCTAGACAAAAAGGTATATACTGCTGCCACCCTGGCTTTTAGGGTTATTAATTACCAGACTCTTATGACCAGGTATGTTTTAGCCGTTCTTTCTCAAGCTTCTCAGGCAGTCTCTGATCTCCCTGATTGAGATGGGAAGGCCTCGGCCCTTTTTGTACTGGGTTCTACCTCTCAAGTGGCTCACCACCCTATTAAATGCAGTTAGGATGCAGCTGATGCTTCCTCTAGGGCTGCTACATTTAGTTCTGTTTTGAGATGTTACCCTTGGCTTAATCTCCAACCCTTACCTGATGATGTTAAGGCTGAAAATTTTGGATGCTCCTCATGATAAAAAGAACCTTTTTGGTTCTGCTGCTGGTGACCATTTTAAGTCCATCCACTACAAAGGCAAGGCCCTGCGGGAACTGAAACATATTCCTGTGTCTCCTATAGCTGAATCCCAGACAGCCCCCCCCCCCTTCCTAAAGGTAAAAAGAGTTCTAGCATGCTCCACCTGCTAATTCTACTCAGACTACTACTTCTCAAAAGCCTCATTTTCAAAACAAACCAGGTTCTGACAGTTTGCTTCCTCTTTCCTTAGGCAAGGTTCCCTTGTCCCTGTGTCTTTCTCTGTTCTTTTCCAATTGGTTAAGGGTCAATCAAGACTCTTGGGTTTTATCCATCATTCACCAGGGATATTTCATGGTGTGGAAATCCCTTCCTCCTTTTCTGGGCATCCCTCCACCTCCTCAGGGGCAGCATCCCTTCTTTCTAAAACTGTTTCAGGATCTTTTAGCTTAGGGCACCATTCAGGTTGTGCCTCCTAGGATGTTTCTAGCTCCCAGGAAAGAAGGTACCTGGAGACACATTCTGGATCTTTCCCAACTCAATGCCTTTCTAAAGGTCTCTTCCTTTTGCACACTGCCCCTTCAAACCCTGTTCCTTCTTCTTCCCCAGGCTTTCTTGGTATCTCTGTACCTCAAGCATACCTATCTTCACATGCCCATTCATCCCCTTTTTACAAAGTTTTTATATTATGTTTCTTTATTGCATTTTCATTTTTTCTGTTTTACCTTTTGTCCTTTCTACTGCCCCAAAGGTATTCACCAAATGCCTTGCTCCTGTCATTACGTTTTGTAGGATGAGAGGGGCTCAGCTTTTTCCTTGTTTAGATGACCTGCTCATTCAGGCTTTGTCCCCCAAGGTCCTGCTTTAATACCTCCAGTTTACTATTTGTCTGCTTCAAAGCCTGGAGTTTACCATAAACTTTCAGAAATCAGTCCTGGTTCCTTCTCAGGATCATGTTTTTCTCAGTTGCAGGATCCAGATAATTCCCATGCTGGTATCCCCACCTCCACATAAGGCACTCTTTCTGAGCCCCTTGTTCAATCTCTTCTTCCTCTGCCTTCAGTCACAGCCAGGGATTTTCTCAGAGTTCTAGGTTACATGGCCTCCATCATTCCTATGCTGCTTCTAACCAGACTCCATATGAGAAAATTGCAGTGTTTCCTCAAGTCAGTGTGGCCTTAGCACTGTCATCCTCTGAATTTCCTTGTTGCTTTCCTTCCATGCCTCAAATTCAAGCTTCAGTGGTGGGTTCATCAGCTTTCTGTCAACCCAGGACTTCCTTTTTGACCTCCAGTCCCATCTCAGGAATTTTTTTCAGATGCCTTGGGCAGGGGATAGGGATCTTCTTTCGATTCCATCAAGGTCCAGGGCCTCTGGCCTCTTCATCAGAGGTCAAATCACATCACTAGTTCTTCAGGGTTTTCATTTCCTCTTTCTTCCAGGGTCTTTCAAAGTCTTCACAGACAGTACCACTGTGATGAATATCAACAAGCAACTGTGGACGCTGTCCTACCTTCTTTGCAGACTTGCTTTTCAGGTCTGGTATCTAGCTGTCCAGTATCAAGTGACTCTTCAGGCTATCTACATTCCTACAGTGCAAAATATAGTGGCAGACTCTTTGAGCAGGTCCATTATACAAGCTCACAAATGGATGCACAGATATTTGTTTGGGGACATTGTCCATTGGTGGGGGTATTCTACAGGTAGATCTTTTTTGCCTCCCCTTTTAACAGACAACTTCTTCTTTTCTGTGCCAGAGTCCCAAGCCCTCTGGCCTGGAAGCTGGATGCACTATTTTCTTTCTTGCAAGAGGATGTTTCTCTATACTCTCCCCTTCCTCTGATTCTGAGGGTCCTGCTCAAGATCAAGCAAGACTCCCACAAAATGTTGCTTGTGACTCCCTTTTGGCCCAAATAGCTTTGGTTCCCTCCTTCTTCACTTAGCCAGGGGCAATCACCACAAGTTACCTCACAGGGTGGACCTTCTCACAAAAGACAAGGGGTCTCTGATACATCCACTCTTCAACTGATGCTGCAGGTGATAGGGTTTGATCCCTTTTAAGCACCTCTTTTCTGAGGATGTCTTTAGGGTTCTGCAGGAAGCCAGAAAACCTACTACCAGAAAATCATATTTGTCCAAATAGAAGAGATTTTCTGTCTGGTGCCTTTCTTGTAACTAGGATCCCTTTCCAGTGGGGATCCATCTGGTTCTCTGTTATTTGTGTAAATTTCATGCTGGGTTAGCATATTCTTCAGTTAACCCTCACCTTTCAGCTGTTTCTGCTTGTCTGCCCTTGATCCCTCCTCTTGCCTCTAGGTTTGAGGTCAAACAATTTCTTAAAAGCATCCTTCATAGCAGGCCTCCACAGGAAGCCTATTCTACCTTCGTGGGACCTCAATTTTGTGCTTGATAAATTGACTCAGGCTCCTTTTGAGCCTGCAGCTTCAGCTTCCTTGAAACATTGCACTTGGAAGACTGTTCCTCTTTTGGTTCTTACTTCAGCTAAGAGAGTAACTGAACTCCAAGATCTTATGACTGCTCCTCCTTTCTTAGTTTTTCATAGGGATAGGGTGTTTCTGTACTAATCTTTCTTTTATGCCCAAGGTGGTTAATGTGTTGTCTCTTAATAAGTCTATTAATTTACTTTCCTTTTTTCCTTCTCTGCAGTATGCTAGTGAGAAGATTGTTCACACTTTGGATTTGCATAGGCAGCTCAGATATTTGGATAGGACTAAAGCCATTCACAACTTTTTGTTTCCTTTCATCCCAAATCCCAATGTTTGGCTGTTTCTAAGCAAACCATATCCTCATGGATCTATAAAGCCATTTATTTATTTTTTTTATTCTCTTCATGGTAAATGTCTTTCTACCTCTGTAAAGTCTCATTCTACTAGAGCTGTTACTTCTTCTGGTGCTTTTTTTCAAAGGATTGGATGCCAATACCATCCTTTGGGCTGCTACTTGGACTTCTGTCCCTACCTTCATTACAGGTTGAATGTTATTTCCAGGGCAAGAGTTGGCTTTGTCAGAGCTATCCTGCATGGGTTTCTTCAGGCCCCTTCCGAGCCTTTCTCCTCCCAAGTTTCCTCTTGAACTTTTGTTCTCTTCCTTGCAAATGGTGATATGGAAGGATAAAGTACACTTGTGAAAAATCTTACTATAACATTAGTTGTTATTCTCTTACCACTGCAGTATTCGTTCCCTCCCTCTTCCTCCTTTATGTTTGCTCTACCCTATTCCTTTTGCCTTCCTGGCCTGGAATTCTTCTATTTTTTTCTCCTCTTGGATGCACATGTTCTTCCTTGTTACTCGGAATAATTGTTCCTGCTGGGGCTTTTCAGTTCTGAGGTATGTATGACAACAATAAATTCCTAAGACTTTGGTATAGTGGCCGGACACTGGATTGCCTTTGGCAGGGAATCCTTTATGTAAAGAATACTGTAACACTGAAGAGAAGGACATCTACTGTTCTGTTAAGATTTTACACAACTGTACTTTCTAACTCTACTGTAGGTGTTGTTATTATGCCTTCTTCACAGGTTCATCTGATGGAGGGTCCAATGCAACAGATCAGTAACTAACAATGTTTACAATGTGCCCATTGCACAGTCTGATGTCACAGTGCCACTGTCAGCAATGATTACCCTGGATGACACATACATATCCTTGGCAAATGGGCTGCTTGTGGATGGGCGACTGATACTCTGACATCACCTGTTTAGTGCTAGATATTCTAACCATGTCATTCCAAGCTACAGAAGAGTCAACAGCATAGATGGCATCCATAAACTGTAGCACTAACAATGTGAATGCACCCATCACAGAAGAGAGATGTCTGAATGGGCATCATTGTAATGACTTCACATCATTTCCTGATCTCAGTGCCACCTTGGCATCAACCAGAAGATGTGAAGTTCAGTTATCCAGGCACAGACAGTCGCTACACACCATGGCAGAGATTGTGAGTGCACTGGGTGGTCTGCTGGAGGGATTGCAACAACTACAGGGATTACAAGATGACTTGCACCATCTGCAGAATGACATCTAAGGAAACAGAGTAAACATGCCTGGTGAGAGCAGTGGTGCTCCAGCTGGAATTCATTGGTACATCCATAATGCTCACTGTGGCCATGCAGGGGTGTGGATGCATGGTAAACAGACATAGGCCAGACTGATTAAGAAGGCAAACAATGGCCACCTCCACTCCTACTTGTGGGTGCTCTTATGCTCATGTGTGCTGCTCTTCTGGCTCCACTATAAGGATGTCCCACTAGGACAAAAGCCCTGAGTCCTGCAGTTCTACTCCATCCCAATCTCCAGTTGGTTTACTGAATGCAACTAATAGATGCAGGTATCTGTAGGGTAGTGGGCACTGTCCATCTCTTGGGGCCCCATATAGTTGTCCACAGCAGGGTTTTCATACTTGCTCCCACAGTGGTACACTACCTCCAGTGCAGTAGACATCCAGCTCTGATGGTGGTGGACTACATGGTACCCTTGGCCAATGTTCCTAACATGGAAATTCCACCACAAGTCTGAACAATGAGATCCCCAACTCCCCATGGCCTGCTAATCATATAAATGGCTATCACATGCATCTCCCATAACCTCAGTACCTCTAACAACATTGCTATCACCTGTCTCAGTGCTCCACCCTACCTGTGCAAATGATGCCTACTGTTCTCTGCCAACCCTCCTGGGCTGTGTAAGTTAATGTCTGATACACAGTGTGGTCGGTCAATGCCGTGCAGTGCATATCCTGAGTCTGTTAATACATGCAATAGTTTAACATCACCTGTATTTTAGCCAGAAATCTGGAGTGAATCTGAACTAAATTCAAGGCATCCACTGTGTTCATCAAAAATAAGTATATTTTAAGCTTGCATTGCACTTTTTTGAACTGTATTTGGCTTAATTGCTGCTTCATTTTTGCTGTTTTTTACTGCTGTGACTGTTTTTTTCTGCACTTTGAATTTCTAGTACTTCTGTATTTCATAGCATAGGCTACATTCAGATTTGCTGACTCTAGGCTATTTGGTATTACTTGAGCACAAATACCAGACATCCTACATTAAGAAGGCCCTTCTGCACCCTTGCGGCAGAAGAGTGCAGAACAGGACCCATCTGAGTTGGGGACTGCTGGAAAAAGGCTCACTTTTGGGCATTCCCATTGCTTAATTTGCATTAAAATCATTTAACTTTGCTTATGTTTAGGCCCCTCATTTGTACATAGCTGCTCACAGTATTGCAGTGTGTAGTG
This sequence comes from Protopterus annectens, assembly GCF_019279795.1. Classification (NCBI taxonomy): domain Eukaryota; kingdom Metazoa; phylum Chordata; order Ceratodontiformes; family Protopteridae; genus Protopterus; species Protopterus annectens. Next base: position 1,803,848,690 of record NC_056732.1, read on the forward strand.
ATGCCATGTATAGATGCAAATGCTTAGAAACACAGTTTTCCCTTGATATTTGCTTAGCTCCACTGCCTCTCTGTGCACAATGCAGTTGCACATTGCTACCTAGCGAGCAACTCAATTGAGCATTCTGAGGCATTGACACAGTCTTCCACCCTTGGCCCTCCACAGAATAGCTGCCTTTGTTAGTCTCACAAACAAACCCTGGACTATCTTGTCCATCCCCGCTAGTTACTACAATATATACTTGACATAATGGATGGACAACTTCCCACCATTTCTCCAGCCAACCTGATGGACATGGGCATCCTGAGGCAATGTAGTAATTGCCTCATGTATACTGACAACCGCTTGCTCCTAAAGCAAACACAGCATGTGAGAGATGTAACTATACCCTGAAATTAGAATCAGTCCTCTCATGTAACAATAAGCAAGATATGCAACAGGTTGTCAGCACACACACCTGTCCTCTCATACAAGATAAGGTCAAGACACAAAAACTCACATCCATGAAGCTACTCATTAAGATCCTACCAGGAAAACAAAGATCCCCCAACCACAAACAACCCACACATACTGGTACAGGAACTGAATCCACCACTGCACATAACAACACACATATCAGTGTCTCAACAATTAAGCCCTAAGGCAAAACAACTCAAAACCTAATGTTCTAGTCATAGGCGACTCAATAGTGAGACACACAGATGTCCCCCTCACCAGGCTGAACAAGGAGAAGGTCACAGTCAGCTGCCTGTCGGGTGCCAGGATCCATCAAATTAGGCATGCACTCAAGTTGCTCAGCAACAAGTACCATTATGACTCTGTCATAGTACATCTTTGGTGTGAATAACTTGAGATGTACCTGTCTGGACTGTACAAAGACAGACATGACTGATCTCAGATTATGTGTCAAAAGCAGGTATGTCCCTAGCCTAAGCAGCATTCTACCTTCATCTAGGATGATGCCACAATACAGACAAAAAAACTGATTAATTTCAATAATTGGCTAAGCTTCCGGTGTCACTCCAGGGGGATGCAGCAGCTGTCTGCCTGGGAAGACATGGTCAACAGTCCATACTGCTTTGCCAGAGATGGCCTTCACCTGTCTCCCCAAGGCTTTTGGATACTGGTGAAGATGTTTGCCTCCCCCCATAGTGCCTTTTTAGGCAATGTCCAAACAACAAAACTTTTGATCTAAAGAAATCCACCAAAGATAAACTCAAGTCATGCTGTTTAATTCTAGGAGGTTAAACAGTAAACTGCACTCCCTGGAAGCACTCTTCACCTTGGAATATGCTGACATTTGTACAGTCACTGAGACTTGGTTCAAGGTTGCTGAGAGCACCACAGCCATACAAGGCTACAATGTCTTTCACACAATCAGACCCCAAAACAAGTGTGAAAGTATCAAAGGAGGAGGTGTATCCATCTTCATTAAATCCAGATACACCATGAGACTGGTAAAACAGTATGACTCTCTTGAGCTACTCTAGATCCAATTAACTATGGGTAAAATACCCGTCCACATTATCGCTAGCTATAGATACCCTACCATGAATCAGGAGAAGCACACTACTTACCTGGGCTTGCTAGAGTCACTCAGTATACAGCCAAATACCTTGGTCATGGGAAATTTCAGCTATCCTTCCATTGATTGGGTGACTTATATGACCACAAACATGATCGCTACAAAGTTCCTGAATTTAATTCAAATGCCCTAGAACAGTTGGTCTGCACCCCCACAAAGAGCTCAAGTGTCCTGGACCTAGTGCTCACCAACATAGGGGGATCACTGCACTTCCTCCTATGTGTTGCCCTCCCTGGTAAGATCAGACCATAAATCTGTCTCATTTGAAGTAAAACCTGATACCCCCACAGGTGAGAGAAACTGAAAAAATTCTCCAAAGCAAACAATTGCCTACCAAGCAATACTATAAAAAGTTTCAAAGCATCTGTCAACAAAGCCAACAATGACTCCTATGCACAGGGATACACAAATGCCCTATAAAGCCACTTAAACAAAGCATTGACTTTGCTGTACCCAGGTCTTCTCAAAAATAACAAGCCACCCTGATGGACTGCAAGTATAAATAAGCTATACAACAAAAGAAAGAAACTGATATCAAAGAACAGGAGGGAACGTACTCAACAGAGAAATAATACTCACCACAGCTTGAACAATCAAATCAGATATCTTGTTAAGTCCTCTAAGGCTGGCTATGAGTCTAAATTAACATCCCTAGCTAAAGACAATCATAAGGAATTCATTAGCTACGTCCAAAACCGAATGTCCAGCTGTGTACCAAACTTATAATTGATGGTACCACTCACACTGAACCTGAGGAAACTGCCAACCTGCTAGCTGACAGATTTGAAAATAACTTCACCCCCCCTGTCCCACCAGACATACTCCAAAGCATTCCTGACATCAGTCCTCTACTGAGTATTTCCAAAGAAGAGGTCATACAAGCACTCTCCAAGCCCCAAAATATGGTCTCTATGGGACCAGATAACATCCCACAATCTAAAACAAAATCTAGCAGAACCACTCAGCACTTTCTTTAACCACTGTCTGGGCAGAGTGGAGAACAGCATCAGTAATCCCCTTGCACAAAGGGGGTCCATCAGCTGACCCTGGGAACTATTGACCCATAAGCCTAACCAGGCTTATCTGCAAGGCCATGGAAGGAATCATTATGGACCTTATCCACAAGGATGTAAGCGACCTTCAAACTCTTGACTCAATCTAGTTTGGTTTTGTCAAGGGTAGATTTTGCTTATTAAGTTTAGTGGGCTTCTTTGAGAATGTCACCAAAGCCCTGGGTGAGGGCAAAACAGTAAATACCACCTATCTTGATTTAGCCAAGGCCTTTGACACAATCCCTCATTCAGGTATCATAGAGAAACTCTCCCAGCTGTGGATTAACCCATACATAACTAGATGGGTAGCAAACTGGTTTATGGACAGAATGCGCACTGTCAAAGCTGGGGAGTCCACCTCCACCAGTAGATCAATTGCCAGTGGGATACCACAAGGATCTGCTGTTTAGAATCTATTTCTCTGAAGTCCAGGCAAAGGCAGATGGCCTGTGGCTTACCAGGTTTGCAGATGACTGTAAATAGAGCACAATCATAGAGTCTCCCAATGATGGTAACATACTACAGAAAAGGCTGACACAGACAAATGACTGATGTAAATCTCACTGATTAAACCTTAACACAAAAAATGCCTCATTATCCCATTTGGCAAAGAAGTAACCCCTGCTAATTATGATATAGACAGCACCCCTCTGAACTCAAACTTAGTGGTGGAAGACTTGGAACACGGATGGACAGAAATCTAAACCTCAATCACCATGTGTCCATAGTGGTAAGAAAAGCATTCTACATTGCGCATCTCATAAATAAGGATATTGCATCCAAGACCAGGGAGGTTATAGCTCCACTGTATTCAACCCTTATCAGACCACTAATTGAGTACAATGTTCCCTTCTGTATGTACCTCATCAGACACCTGCAGCAACTGGAGAGACCACAGAGGTTTCTAACTAATAGAATCCAGGGCCTCCAAAACATGACATACATGGAAAAACTGAAAGCCCTGTCGCTGTACTCTGTATCATATAGGCTGCTGAGAGGTGACCTGGGCCTACAGAGCAGTCTCAGACCCTGCCTTAATGGAAATGCTGCACATCTGCAAATCAAATGGGACAAGAATAACTCACTCCAGGGATCTCAACCTGTCTTGTGACGTTAACAGAACATGCTGGAGAGACGGGTCTATATCATATGTTTGAAGTTCCAAAACTTCGAATCATTAAAGCATGAACTTTAATGATCGAAGTCTCGGAACTTCGAACATAAATAAAAAAAAAAGTAAAAAAGAAAAAAAAAAAAAAAAGAAAAAAATGCTCTATGTACCCCCCACACACCCCGCTACTTAAATATACCAACGCTGAGATCTCACTACAGTGCAGTAAAGGGAAATCTTCCCTTTCCGCGCTCTATGGCAATCTCCATTACATGATTTGAAGTTTAAAACTTTAATCATTAAAGTTCGACCTTTAATGATTTGAATGTTTAAAACTTCAATCATGTGATAGGAACCCGGAGAGACAGATATATCTCCTAATGATTGCCACGCCTCTGGAATAAGCTCCCACTCCATGTGAAGCAGAGCTTCTCAATGGATCTATACAAGCGCAAACCTGACAACTGGATGGGTGACCATAAATTCACCCTGGTGGTGGCATCTGTATCCCTCATGGACAGGGGCAGTGGGTGCCGATCATAGAGTCGCTCTGCTAACAATGACCATCTAACTATGGTCAATAAGGGTACTTGGGTTATTACACAGCTAAGCTTGTAAATGCCCTAGGGCCATTAGTCTAGTAACCTCCTATGAACCTATTAACCTATTTTGCTGTCATTGTCATGGTCCATAGGAATGGACCAGATACAACCTCTTTCTAGCACCATGTTTGTGCCTACCTGTGCATTACATGGGGTATTGCAGCCACTTCTCTGAAGACCCCTCACCCAACCTTTCCTCCAACTTTGTACCAAGTCCATCGGACAGTACACTGTTTCCAGACTGCACATACTTACATGCTACCATATTATGTAACATGGCACAGACGACAAGTCTCTTGCTTCAGGGTTGTGGTGCATAATTCAGTGCTTGATCAGATGTAGTCAAGCCTTCATAAGTCCAAACACACATTAGGTCATGCTCTATGTCTGGGATAGCATGGTATAGTGTGTAATATCTGCCACAGTCTGGGGGTTACAGATGAGGTAATCAGCCACTGCTCCATGAGATATCATTCATGACATGCATATAAATCACTGGACATCATCATATGTGGCTTGCTGCCTACATCCTTAGGAACAGAATATCCAGGAATCTCTGACAGTCACTGAATGTGCCTACAAATTAGATGACCCTATGGAACACCATCATCCAGGAAATCCTGGTACAGGTCACACGTGTGACATGTGCCATAGGTGAACATAAAAGAAACTACTAGAATGGTGCACAAAGGCATTGTAGATAATACCCCCGGCACTGGACACATCCTGGCAGTTTACGGACCATAAGTCCTTATAGTTGTGACACTGGACAGCAAGTGCAGCAGATGAGGCACCGAAGGCAATGACCATGCAAACAAAGGCCCTCAGGAACAAACAGAAATGGGTTGTGTTACAGAATGCCTACAAGGTGATGTTTTTCCAGTGCTGTCTGAGGAAAAAATATGTTCTCTTCAACATGCTACAGCATCACATTATAGTACTGATGGAGGATTTGTGAGGCTGACACCTATGAAATTCTTAACATATCCACTTTCAGATGATGGAATGTTCCTGTAGTAAGGATGGTTAATGCAGCACAAAACACTGTGTCAACTTGGGTAGGCATTCCATGCATTATCCTTACTCATCGCACCAAAATGAATCAGCAAACCAGGAAATAACACAAGCTGGAAAGACCGGTGAAGCAAAAACGGAACCTCTGCACCAGTATAAAAGTGTTTAAAAGATTTTAAATTTTATTCTCCAAATCACTCGCCCACTGATAGCAATAAAACAAGAATACCAGGTAAACGTGAAACGCTACATGCGTTTTTCGTTCCACTTAGTAGTCGAACTACTTCAGACAAAAATACTTTGTTCAAGTGCGTCTTTTAAATACATACATATGCTGGTATTTACTATAATTGATTTACCAATGATGTTTTAAAGTGCTAGTGCTACAACTGTGATGTCATGAGTTGCAAATTTATAACAATATTATTTAAAAACAAGTCATAAAAAAGTCATAAAAAACAAATCATAAAAAAGGTTCTGGCTATTTACATTCATTCATTGCACTGTGTTTGACTATACAGTAAAATTAATTATACAAATACTTGTCTAAAAATAACTAAGTACCTACTATCTAATAGGTCCTTTATCTAAATACAAATGCTCTATTGAAAATTTATGTTATATTACATGGACTGCACAATTCCAGTCCAGTGTTCAAAACCTTCCTTATATCTTATATGTGGTTCATCTATAAATATTCTGTTTACAGAACTAAGTAACTGGTGATGTATTTCAACATTATCTCATAAGGTTTTTGAGTTTTAAAATACATGCTATAGAACATGTCTGCTTGTAGAAAGCCAGGCATTAATGAGACATGTTCTATAGCATGTATTTTAAAACTCAAAAACCTTATGAGATAATGTTAGAGGTAAATACATCACCCAGTTTTACCTAGTTCTGTAAACAGAATACTTATAGATGAACCACATATAAGATATAAGGAAGGTTTTGAACACTGGACTGGAATTGTGCAGCTAATCTTGCTTTAGTATATAAAAAAGGTTAGTAATAATTAAATCTTAAGAGAGGATAGTCATACATATAGAACTGTCCATGAGCAATATAATAGTTTTTAATATATATTATAACATGTACAGTCCATGTAAATAACATTAATTCCTAATAGATTATTTGTATTTAGACAAAGGACCTATTAGACAGTAGTTTATTAGTTATTTTTAGACAAGTATTTGTATAATTAATTTTACTGTATAGTCAAACACAGTGCAATGAATGAATGTAAATAGCCAGAACCTTTTTTATGATTTGTTTTTTATGACTTTTTTATGACTTGTTTTTAAATAATATTGTTATAAATTTGCAACTCATGACATCACAGTTGTAGCACTAGCACTTTAAAACATCATTGGTAAATCAATTATAGTAATTACCAGCATATGTATGTATTTAAAAGACGCACTTGAACAAAGTATTTTTGTCTGAAGAAGTTCGACTACTAAGTGGAACGAAAAACGCATGTAGCGTTTCACGTTTACCTGGCATTCTTGTTTTATTGCTATCAGTGGGCGAGTGATTTGCAGAATAAAATTTAAAACCTTTTAAACACTTTTATACTGGTGCAGAGGTTCCGTTTTTGCTTCACCGGTCTTTCCAGCTTGTGTTATTTCCTATTATCCTTACTCATGTCTAGTAATGTCTGTATGGTAGCTTGCCTCACAAGGTAGCAGTGCACAAAGCCCTGGTTGCGGCTGTGATGGTATATCAGTCCCTGGAGGACCCACCTGCTACATGGTGGATGACAGAGTGAAACATGGCAGACAATGGCTAAGGATGCATCCACTAACCACATGTTTCTCTGCTACTGTTGATGTTAATCCTAGCATCATCATGTGAGTGAAGTTCCTGTACACCGTGGAATCCTGCTGTCCAAAACAGATCATTGCTGTGGCTCATTTCACTGACTTTATTTGGCTCCGAATCACTCTACCATCTCTGATTTTTGTCATTTGGACACAACAGCTCTCATATGTTTGATGACACTTAGCTGCATGCTATTATGCTGTCAGTTGCATATTGAGAATACTGCACTATTTCTTAGACAGTACAGCTGCCCAGCTCCATTCATGTGTATTGTTACTGATCTTGCAATTTTGCATAACACTATGCAGTATTTCATCATCATTATCAACACCCCCTTTTTTCCTATTTTCTATATAGGAT